>NC_136935.1:29525279-29547779 GCF_949987615.1 Pollachius pollachius
ATATATCTTGTCGAAGGAAGTGACAAAAAAACAGGTTTATGAATCCAGGAAAATATAAAACCTTAAACTATTGCAGACCAACAGTCAGACCATCAGCGGAGAGCTGGTGAACACAGGCCCGGCAGGCGTAACATGCAGAGGCTGACTGGCATCAATGTAAATTTGTCTGGACAGTCAAGTTGGTTTCAGATTAAGAGAATATGCAGACATTGGCTTACTCAGTTTAAACCACGTAAGCCTAAAACTCCCATCGGACAGGATGGGGAGGCTCAGGCTTAGAGAACCTTTCACTTCCATAGAAACAAATACAGAACACTGATGCACAGTAAACACACACCAAAGGCCCACAAACGCATGCACACACCCACACACGCACATACCCACACACAGAGGAGTCGTGAAGTAATATGCTCGGCTGGTTACGGCCTATTGTTGACACTCTTCAACTTGAAAGGTGGAGCAGATTTTTGTACAGCAGAAGTATTATAATTGCCAGATGACTGTGGTCCAATGGAAAGCAATGTAGGAGTTCGCCCAAACAGAAACATGGTGACAATCAATTTCATCTGGAATGCTACATTTACATTTAGGGCATTTAGCTACGATAAGTACACTTGTCAGAAGTATACTATTGTATATTGTATTGTATACTAACTATACTATTATTAAACTATTGTCATTAAAATAAATGGTTTGGTCAAAAGGAATGTTCAGCATTATAAATATATTACTAATATGCCATGGTCTATATTTAGGCTTCTTTTAAGGATTCCATATATTTAGACAACTCAACAGGCCAATCTGGTCATTTATTTAAAGCTCACGGTATGATCTGAATCGTGTAATCTTCTGAGTGTTAGTAACCTGTAGCCATCCACGTCTGTAGGTGTCTAGAGCTGGCTTGTGTGTGTGTGTGTGTGTGTGTGTGTGTGTGTGTGTGTGTGTGTGTGTGTGTGTGTGTGTGTGTGTGTGTGTGTGTGTGTGTGTGTGTGTGTGTGTTTGTGTGTGTGTGCTGGTAGTGCTCGATTCGTCAGTGGTGGACATTTGCATGCAAGGCTGGTTCCACTGCAGAGGAGAGGCGAGGCCTGGATCTGTGATTGGTGCAGGAGTTGCTAGACAACAGATGTCCAGTGGGCTGGGAGGGGTGGATACCTGTGGAGGGAGAGAGTAGGTGTAGGAAGGAACAGGGTTGAAAGAGACGAGAGACCGTGAACAGCGAATGGACGATGGGGAAGTGTGTATGTGTGTGTTTATATTTTGTAGAGGAGGGCAGATATGGAAACAATTTTATTGAAAAGGAAAAGAGAAATAAGAAAATGTATATGCTTTGAACCTGATCAAATGCAAAATGATGCATTTCATTAGTTAAAAAACTAAGAGGCACAAAACATGTATGCGCACATATCCAGGGGGGCTGCTGTGATTGAAACCATAGCAGGGTCAGTAATGGCAGAGGGTGTAGACCTAAGCACAGTGAAGGACCAAAGAGGATCAAAAGGTTTAAACTACCAATTTCTAATTAATATTATCCTACAAACAAGACAAAGAGGGCGAAGTAATAAAAACCCTAACTAATTCCTAGAAAAAATAAATACTTCTAATAAACACTAGAGCAAACCAGGCCAGTGCTGGCTTGTGGATTACACAAGGCGCGATCAATCAAACACAGAGCACAGAACAAAGGAACTGGGAGAACTAGATAGGCTCTAAACAGCTGAGGGGCATTACTAATCAACACATGATTGACATGACCAATGAGTGCCGGAGACAGGAGGACTCGTAGTGGAAGCTAGGCGTGAGGGAACAGTTACCATGACAGGACTGCCCCTCTGATGAATGGCTCCTAACGGTCCATCACGGTCCATCCTCAGGGGAGGTGAGGGCTCAAGGAGAAGGGAAACCTGACCCAGGTCACCTCAACACAACTCTCTGGTTGAAGATGACACGCTGTGGATTGAGGCCTCAGGATAGGCTGACAGAGGCCACAATGGCGGTACAAAACACCTCCCTGAACCAGGAGGTGATCTTGAGCTCTGTCTTGAGCTAGGCGATGGAATCAGAAGATGTGCTGGACCATAGGCCAGGCTATTCCTTGGGCTGATGGGAGCTTGGGGAGGGGCAGGAAGTCTGTGGCTTTCAATTAGAATAGCGTTAAGTCCTACGGAAGGGGGCGAGCACAATTAAAACTAGAGAAATCCTTATAGTACAGGGGCTGTATGGGTAGGGGATGGATGTGCCCATAGGGGATTATGTCAAGGTCTTGTTCTGGTCGTACTTGGGACAGGCATGGGTGTTTGCATTGGCCAGAGCTACCTCCTCTGGAATGGTAGTATTTCCGAGGCTCCAGGATTAATGGTAAGGCAGGGATGAGTGAGCCCATGGGAGTCATGGTGAGGGGCTTCCCTTACCAATGTCTCAATACCCGGGGAATGCAGCGCTGAGAAACGGCGATAATGGCTATGTTCCTCCTCTGAGGTATCAAACTGTCGGGATAGGGTGTCAGCTTTGAGTTTCTTTGATCCAGGGCAGTATGCAAACTGAAGCACTCCTCAAGGTGTGTGAAGAACAGTGCCCATCTGTCCTGGAGAGAGTTGAAAAAATGTGGCGTACTAGCTGCACACCAAGTTTTTGTGGTTTGTCCATATTATGAAGGGGTGGATAAACCACTGCAGCCAGGGCCTCCATACCTCTAGGGCTAGCTTAGCCGCCGGGGCGCCATGGTGCAACATCATAGTTGTGCTCAGCAGGGGTCCAACTCCCCATCTGTCTGTTTGAATCTCTGTTTCTAAGCTTGTGCAGTCTGACTACCCACAATGCATAGTGCATATGCATATGCACAACGCAGCACTCATACACCGGTGCATGTACTTGCAGTATCTTTCTTGCATTATTTATTTTTACTTAGTACACGGTGAAGAAGAGATTTCTCTATTTACATTTTTTCAGAGAAGTTGGATCATGTAAATAACTACATGCTAACACATATTCAAATATGTGAACACCCACTTCAGTACTTGCTGTCTGGGGTGGAATGCCTGGAGGCCTTGTTCCTGGTTGGGTCAGAATACTACTACACTTACTAAAATGTCAACAAGTTACAACAGAGGAGGAAGCGGCAACAAAACCTAACCCCCCCCCGATTTAAGCTGAAAACAGACTCCACTTTCCTTTTGCTTAGCTGGCTTTCATCTCCCATGCATTGCTCTCCATTTCCTCTCTCTGTTCTCTCCGTCTGGAAGCATCGCTGAAGGGCTTATCTCTGTTTGGCGCTGAGTCACTCATTTGACTCAGTTGACATGTTTCCCTTCCGTCGCACAGGCCCATCAGTCACTTGGAATTTTAAAGTCAGGTCCGGCGGGGGGGGGGGAGAGGGGGAGGGGGCAGAGGGGGAGGGGGCAGATGGCAGAGGCGAAATCCCTTTTAGGGTGCTTCAACATCAGGGACCCGGGCCTGGATTCGAGTACACTTGACCCAAAAGTCGGACTTGTTTGAACAAGCTTGAACACCATGTACAGTACTCAAGCATGGATCAGTGAACCATGTCCGAGTCCCCCTGACAAGGTGGTCTTGAGTACCGGTCATGTGTACTCGGTAACGGTTTGCATCAAGTGTCAATACGAACTGTACCTAAACAATGCATATCTGCGCATGCACGTAGCACGTACCTTTCTCAACCTCTGAACTGCCATAGCTGATGAAGAAGGAAGGCATAATTTTTGAAATATCAATAATAGTATGAATAGTGCGAAGGTCTCCATTGTATTGGTTTGGGATCTTTGCGATTGCCACACTTTGTACACTGGAGTGACAACATAAAAAAATGAAAAGTGTGCTCTTTTTCTTCTTCTTTGTGTTTGTTGGCAGATCGCATCCCAACTAAGGGCATACCGTCACCTACTGTATCGGACCGTGTAGATAGGCAAGTGTGCTCGGGTACGGAACAACATGACTTTGAAGGGGCAAGGATTTCTCGTCATTCTCATTTTTTTGCAGCATACAATGCATATCAAATGTCTCTCTCTTATTGCCCTCCTTTTATTGGATATTATGTTGCCCTTAGGTTGGCAAACACAACTGTTGTTGTGTTTGCCACAAAAATGCCACAAATCCCATAAAAACCAAACCTAATTAATGCTAGCCCATGCCGGAGGAACAGGGGGTTTGGGGGAGAGGGTTCTAGGAAGTGCTGGGATTGCGTACCTTTAACTCAAGGGTTTCAGTCCCCTCTTAGGGCCGAGAAACAAGTGGTGTGTACATGCGGTATGATTAAGTATAGGATCAAACTATATCTTCTTAATTGCCAAGATCTCCATGAAACAGTGAAACGATCAATGAGGCAAGGCTCATGAGTCAACTCTGTTAAAAAGGCACTTCATATAAAGTGGCATAGACTTCCATGGCTGTCCAAAAGAGGACAGAAGGCTAAATCCAGTCACAGAGCTGTACAGTTGCTTTGGTTGGCAAAATCCACTCTATGAATACATTACACTTAAACATTTGTGTCACACACTAGAGATGTTTTTTTGCTTTTGGTATGTTTTTATGTATCTTTGGAAAATTATGAAAAACGCCAAAGGTAGAGAACACCAGTAGTCATAGTAGTGCCTCTTTGTGCTGTGTGCCGTGCATATACAATCAGAGAGAGTGTGCTGTTGAAAGATGGCCCAACCATGCTGTTTGCACCTGGACCCAGCGGGCCATGTTCCGCCTCCAACGGCCAAACGTGACACTGATAACTAGCTGCATATTTAAGAGTCCCCGTTAATATCACCCTTTCAACCGCAACGCTGTAGGCAGACATGCTTTTATTTTGTCATGGTAGTTGCAACAGCAACACTTATAATGACTTTCTTTATTACACCCTGAATGTTCTCTCTGGGATGAATAAATTACATCTTATCTTATCTTCAATATGTTAAACATATTTTAGTTATATATTATTTTCAACATACTCATATACAAAGTTTAGTAAATACTTTCCAGTATGTGAGACAATGAATCAGCTAAATCAAATGATCTCACGTCTCATGTTAAAAATAATTACCCTTGTTTTAACTTTCTAACAATGTAAGTGCTTTGCTGACTATATTCATAACAACAGTAGTACAAGGAGTGGATGTTAAAGGACGAATAAGTGGACTTGTGTTTGATGTTGAGAGGGCCGTAGAGTCAATTCTCCTGTTTCATCTTTCTTCCTGGCTTATTTGTTGTCATGGTTTCATAATGGCATTATTCCTCAGTCTATAATTTCCCCGATATTTTTATTCAATTTTATTCAGTTACGTTATTTGTCATGATTTTACCCAATATCTGCCATGCATTGCGGATATGCTATTTCTTCTATCCCTATGACCTAATTTCAAGAGAGGGTACCATTCAAGCGACAATCTTGTTATGCCTTAGCTTATCCATATCTACCATCCAGTAAAGTCATACACAATCAGATCAAACATGCCTCTGTTGAACATTAGGGGAAAATTACAAGATTCAATTGTTTTAGGATATAAAAGCAGACTGTTGGTGAATATCTGTCTTTTCAACCTATTGGCTGCTAGCTTAAGCTCTCTTCGCACAATGCTTTGGTTATTCACCAACCCTGACTGTATATATGTCACATGCATATGGGCGTTTCAGGTCACACACAGAGGCTGTATTTCAACTAACCCCTCATTATCCTATTCCTTGTGTCCCCCTCAGATCATCAGAAGTTGGAGAGAGAGGCAAGGATTTGCCGTTTACTCAAACACCCCAACATTGGTAAGCTCCGCAGCTCTCTCACAGAACCTTCTTATTGACGTTGCCAGCATTAACATCGTCACAAGACTTACCTTGATGGTGATCATGTGACTGTATTTAGGTTTAGCATTAAGAAGTCACTGTTACTACGTCTTCGGTCATTTAAATGCCTTGATCCAGCAGCCAGATGCATTGATTTGTAATCACACTTTCCTGTAACAGGAACAGGAGAAGATGAAGTGTATTCAATCTCACAGCAATATTACAAATATCTAGAGATATAGAGGTATAGAGATATAACAGAAATTCAATGTGTGCTCTATTTATGAGCAAACACTGACTCAGATATTTGGGGTCAGATATATGACATATGTTAATATGTGGCCAATTCAAAAAACATGCCAATCTACACACACATCACAGACACAACACACACATTGAATGAACAAGTATGCTTTGTACAAACGCACACACTCACACATCCATTCAAGCACACATGCTTAAGTGTTCAGATTATTTCCGCACAGATTCATAGTTAAGATAATGCAGCAAGTATAGGGTACACAATGTATGTTTGTATGTGTGTCTGTTTGTGTATCTCTGTGTGTGCCAATGTTTCTGAAAGTGTATGTGTTTACCAGTGCATGCAAACTCCTAATGATGATTTATCTGTTCATCCTCCCTGTTGAGTCTTCTCAAGTAAAACCTCTCGAGGAACACCCTCCCTCACTCTCTTGTACTCTCTTGTTTTCTCTGTCTCCCTGTGTCTTTTTCTGTCTCTCTCTCTTTCCCTCCCTCACATTCGTTCTCTTGGTCTCTCTATCTCCTTCCCTCTCTCTCTCTTGTTCTCTCCCTACTTTTCTCTCTCTCCCTCTCTCTGTTTCGCTCTGTCTCTCTCCCTCTCTCCCCCTGCTCTTGTTCTCTCTGTCTGTCTGTCTGACCGTCTCTTTCTCACTGTCTTGTTCTCTTGTCTGTCTCTCTCCCTCTCTTTCTGTCCCTCTACCTAATTTTCTCAGTCTCTCTCCCTCTCTCTTGTTCTTCCTCTGTCTCTCTGCCTATCTATCCCTCTCACTTGTTCTCTCTATATGTCTGTCCATCTCTCTATCTGACTCTCTTGTTCTGTCTGTCTCTCTCCCTCTCTCTGTCCCTCTCTCATTTTATGTTCAAAATAAGTGACCCCTTTACACCACTCAACATTACAAAATGTTTTAATCCTTTTAAAACTATATATTTTTTAAAGTAGTAGACATCACTATATGATTCTGTTGTTTATATTGGCAGAAACAAATTGTATTCTGGTGAATATGTGTGTATAAGTAAAATTCCATTCCATTTGCAATTCTCTTGTTACGATTTTCAAAACATAAATCTTGTTCAAATCAGTCATTGTAATTATGCAGTTATTCATAAATGATTTGTAAATGTATGGTTCAATTCAATGCTATTTTGGCAGGATTATTTTGAACTGTTGATTTATACTGTGGCATTCGGTTATGATGAAGGAGATGCTGAACACTGGGAGATATGTGAAGTTCCCTTGCATCTCCTTGGTCGTACGTGTTCGTCTGTGTGTGCCTGTGCGTGCGTCTCTCTGTCTCACTCTTATTTTCTTATTCCAGTAAGACTACATGACAGCATATCAGAAGAGGGATTCCATTATTTGGTGTTTGATTTGTGAGTAATGCGTCCACACACACACACACCCACACACACACACACACACACACACACACACACACACACACACACACACACACACACGCATACACACTCAATCACACAGACAACTGTGTGCACACACAAGCGCACATGCAAATGCACACAAGCATCCATGCAAATGCACACACGCACACACGCACACACACACACACACACACACATACACACACAAACACACACACACACACACACACATACACGCACACACCCTCTTCCCAGGCATTGCCTGGTTTGAAACCATGTCTGTATAATCTCCACTCTGGCAACAGATAAGCGGGTTACATTTTAGGTTACAGATATTAGGCCCACATTGGCACCCAGTTTTAACGTCAGCAGTGGCTAGGACTCAGACCTTATTTCATCCTATTATTCCCCCAATAGAATCACATCTAACAACACATGTAGCCGGACGGTTCATAACCCACACACGGACTGCAAAGCCAGCTTTCTTCTTCACTATCCTCTGGCTGTCTTGCTTATGGTTCTCTAGTGCTGCATTTTATGTATAACACTGTACATGGAGCTGATTAACACGAGGATGCAGTGTGTGTGTGTGTGTGTGTGCATGTGTGTGGGTGTGTGTGCATGCGTGCATGTGTGCATACGTGTGCGCGTGTCTGTGTGTGCGTGTGTGTGTGTGTGTGTGCGTGCGTGTGTATGTGTGCGTGCGTGCGTGCGTGCGTATGTGCGTGCGTGCGTGTGTGTGTTGGCCGTGCGCTGACCTACTTGCATGTTCCCCGGTGCCGGGGCTGAGGGAGAAGAGTTAACCCAGAGCCCGAGGCTCCCCCCACAGAACACCTAAAGGAAGATCTGCTCCAACATCCAACGCACACACACACACCCACACACACACAGACACACACACATACTCACACACACACACACAGACACACAGACACAGACACACACACACACACAGACAATCACACATACTCACAACCTCACACACACACACACACAAACACACGCTCAGACTTTGCAAGCATGCACGGATGGACATTGGAAGGCCAAAAGGATCCAAAGTACGCTTCTTTGTGGACTTGTATTTATTCAAACCAAATGAATGTCTGTTATGTGGGCCTACATCTATTATTTGTAATGTTCTGTGTGATTGTTTCACCAATAGGCGATTAGCCTGGGAGCCAGACGAATCTCGTCAGCTCATGTTACATATGCTCTGCGAATAAGGTCCCCCCCCCCATCCAAGAAGATTTCTGCCCGGTATGTGATAGACCGACAAATCACAACCGCCTCATCTAACACCTCAATATGATGACGGTGCAGAGAACTGCCATGAGGCATTTTCAACAACAATAAAGATGGCTTCCGCTGACGTAGAACGATGTGTTGATTCCATTCTGCCTGCTTTGTCTTTTAAAGAAATGTGTCATCCAGTGCTGGGTCACCTGTACAGTTGCTCTGATTGGTTGTAGGCCTATCCAATTGGGTCCAGGGCATTTTGATCCGGGCCCGTTGGTGACGCCCCCTTGAAAATCAAAAGTGAACGGAGAGGTTCCAGACGAATCGCTGTTTGTCTGGAATTGGTCTCGCGATGCCAGGCTAAGACTGCCAAACTGAACATCAAGGACACCAGATGTATGCCTACAATAACACATATACATTGACCACAGTTGTAGAAGGCGGTAACACGAATCCATGCGCTACTTTCTGAGAGTAAACACAGACTAAAAGTGGTGATCTAAGTGAAAATAATGTTCACCCTACAGTGTATTGCTGAGTTTGACAAAAATACGCTATACAGACTCTACATAGTGTAGTGTAGTGAATGCACCGTGTGAGCAATAGAAAGATCATTAATAGGCCGGTGTGCGCTCACTTTGGTGTGCGTGGATTGGGTGAAGAAGCTATTGAACGTGCTATTTAACCTGGTTTTTAATGCATTAAATAGTCCACCCAAAAGCCATCCAAAAAAGTGTATTTTACGCCGTTGAAGTGTTGAGGAAAAACGCTGTCAACTATGTCATATTGAAACACTCAAAAGGCACATTTTACGGCGCAATCAAATACAAATGCTTAAAATGCAGCATCATGAAAGCTTTAATGAATTCATGTCTGCAACGAGGCGTAGTGTTGACCCTTTTGTTCCCTTCATAGAGGCACAGATGGACAGACGCATACATGCATGCACACACCACCCCTCATGCACACAAACACACATACACTTATCTAATCTGAATCAAAAATATGTTTGTGTAAATGCAGCATATATAATAGAATGAAAAAATAGAAGGGTGTTTGAGCACCAAAGTAAGATAAAGACAGGATGTTAAATGCTAACGATAAAATGTCTTCTTGATGTCATTTTGAGTATTTGTCTTCACAGAGTCACAGGAGGAGAGCTGTTTGAGGACATTGTTGCCAGGGAGTATTACAGTGAGGCGGATGCAAGGTAATACACACACACACACACACAAACGCTCATGACACACACGCGCATGCACGCACACACGCAATGCACGCACACACACATACACACACACATGTAAACACACACAGACAGACACACACACACACACACACGCACACAAACACACAAGTACACACACATACACACACACACACACACACACACACACACACACACACACACATAATTGCAAAGCAAAGCATAAATAAAGTATCAATGTGGTGGAGGGGGTCTGTTATGTGTTTTAACTGGGCCCCTGTTTCCCTATTGGTCAAATGCAGCTGCTGATGCAGCTTACATGCTGTGGTTATTTTTAGAAGTGATTAATGACACTGAGTCCATACTATTAATCATACAGAGCCTTCCTCATACTCCCAGCTTTATGTCAAAGCACCTCCCTTCCCATGGGGGTAGGGGTAAAGGAGGAGGGGGGATGGCGAGAGAGACAGGTGAAGACGTTGTATAATAGATTGAGACATAGGATATAGAGAAGGAAGGAGGTAGAGATATACAGAGGAAGAGACAGAGAACAGCAGAAGGAGATGAGAGCGAGAACAACAGAGAGAAAGAGAGAGTGAGAGAGAGGGACAGAAAGAAGGAAAGAGAATGTCAGATTGAGAAAGAGAGAGCGAGTGTGAGGGCGAGAGTTATTCAACTAGGGAGAGAGAGAGAGAGAGAGAGAGAGAGAGAGGCGGAATGGGGTTATAATAAGGAGGGCAATGAAGAACCGTCAAGTGGAACATAGTTATATAGAGTGATTAATAAGCATGCAGGAGATGCTCTGTGTTCCTAGTTAGACAGCTTGTTGGTGCCCATTGTTTGTATCGTGCAAGGCTTATCTCTCTCCCTCTCCCTCTCTCTTTATCTCTCTCGTACACCCTTTCTGTGTATGCATGCTTTTAAATAAAGCCTCTTCAGGAGGAGATCATCAGCTACCAGGGATTAATAAGACTCTTATACACTTTTATGGAATGTTTTTTATTTGATATTTTATTAATCGTTTGATTTGCTTTGCACAACTCTATATTCGCTCCTCTCCATCATCAAGTATTTCTTCTTTTTCTCCTCTCTCTTTTCATCCCTATACACTGCATCCCCCCCCCCCCCCTCCCCCCCCCCCCCCCGTGTGCAGCCATTGCATACAGCAGATTCTGGAGAGTGTCCATCACTGCCATGTGAACGGCATAGTCCACAGAGACCTGAAGGTTTGTATGTCCATAGCAACCAGGCAGTGATGGCAGGTGACAAGGTGCTCTGTGTGGGGAGCAGTCCTATGGCAACTAGAGATCTGTTTCCCCCGGCGGTGGGCGCTTTTAGCCAATAGCTCCTACACGTGAGCGCTGTTCGCTGCCTTTGTTGTTTTATTTAAAACCCCCCCAAAAGAGGACATTTTGTCCACAACCACAAACAAGTTGTCTGAGGAGAGACAGTTTTAGTTCATTTACGGTGTGAGTTACAGAGGAATAAAAGTCTCAGGTGAATGATCTTTGTTTACCGTGGGAGCTAACAATGGCTTTTTGTTTGTATGCCAGCAGCCATTAATATCTGGTACATGTGAGTGGCTGTGTGTGTGTGTGTGTTGTTTTTGTATGTGTTACTTAGGTGTTCCTGTGTGTGGGTTTAAGTGTGTGTGTGTGTGTGTGTGTGTGTGTGTGTGTGTGTGTGTGTGTGTGTGTGTGTGTGTGTGTGTTTGTGTGTCTGTATGTGTATGTGTGTCTATGAGGTCTGTGTGTGTGTGTGTGTGGCAGCATTGAGCCTGCATGACCACTCTGGCAGGGATAAGAACAGGCAGGAGGTGAACACATGAAAGGTAGCATTTGCATATTTATGTGAAAATGATGTTGAAATGTGAAGCATTTTACAGGACCATGAATATTCCAACGGTAAATTCCTTTCTGGTGCCCAAAAAGAATGACTCTCAAAGCTGTTGATTTAAAGGAAATACTCTGCAATAGTAAGGATCAATCTACTGCCTTTAAAAAGTATTTTTCAAATTGCTCAAATGGTATGTTACCCTAATGGAGCTTTATTTAATTTGGTTCATCTTTAGCATTTTGTGATTAAGGGTAGTGTTTGTAACAACAGAAACTAGAGCTATTTGAACCGGTCACAATGGAGAAAATGTAAACATTTGGTGTGTGTCTGCTGTGGTGTAAATCTATGCCTGCGCTGTTTCTTGCGGGCTGTCTGAGGCTGTCTCTAAATGTTAGGAAATGTTTTATTCATAGGGGCGCATTGTCTAACTGGCCTTTGGTTAGCAAAGACCTTTAAGACCTAGCACCTGTGCCTCTTTGTCGGTCTGTGTCTGTGCATGTGTGTGTGTGTGCGGTGCGCCACAGGCTTGGTTATGTTCACGAATGCGTTACGCTGTGTTATAAGCCTGTTGTGTGTATGTTGTGTTTTGTTTCTACCCCCCGACTGGTCCATCTGTGGCCGATGTCGCTCGTGGTGGTTTCCCTCCTGTTAGTCCCATACTTCTATCTCTTGGCTGCTTCCTATGCTGTGCTTACTCTCCTCCCGGTCATGGATGTAAACATGCTGGATTAGTTTACGTGTTAAACTACTCTGCCATGTCTTGCAGCCCATCAATGAGTTTAAGATCCATGAGGAGGCAGAGGCAAGCACGCAGCATGGACGTATTCCAAAGATCCGTCCCACAAGCCGTTGGTCTCGTGTCCGTCCGTTTTCTGCCTCACAAAGAGAGCGCCCTATGGACACCGATCTAGGAGCAGTTTAGCACCTTTACCCCTAATGATTGCATTAGGATTCGGTGAGGCTAATCTGATCCTAGATCTGTCTCTTTGGGCGTCTTGTTCCCTGAGCGTGTGTCCTCTTGCCTCTAACCTTTTTGACTCCGCCCCCCCCAGCCTGAGAACCTTCTATTGGCCAGTAAGCTGAAGGGGGCGGCGGTCAAGTTGGCTGACTTTGGGCTGGCTATCGAGGTGCAGGGCGACCAGCAGGCCTGGTTCGGTGAGTATCCTTCCATTGGCCGAAGCAGCCACTCCCACCTTCCAATCAGATAAAGGCATTTATTTGGCTGACAAGTGACGCACTCCCTTAATCAAGTCATCCAAATCAATGAGCCAACCAGCGATCAATCAGTTGGTTAGCAACTGACCGGCCCCCCTCCCTCCTTCATCTCCACTCCTCCGTACTTCTCTCCTCCAGGGTTTGCGGGAACCCCGGGCTACCTGTCCCCGGAGGTGCTGAGGAAAGACCCGTATGGAAAGCCCGTTGATATGTGGGCCTGTGGTAAATAACGTTTGTGCACTCTCAGTGTCTCTTCGACTGTTTCACCGGTACCGCCTCTTCGCCCCCTCCCCACTGCTTATACTCTATTGTCTCGTGTGACCTGCTTTCCTCCTTGAATGTATACACAACTACATTTCCTTTTGTTATTCTCTTGACTGACGGCTACCAGCTTACTTACTGGCCAGCACCTCATGACCACAACACACACATCTTTTGCACTAACAATGTAATTGACAACAAATGTTTGCTTGTAATGCTACCATTATGAATGTAAAAGATGGCACCCAATGCACCCTAGCCATCCCTGGAAGGAGGAATCCCCACTCTTGTGATGTCCTGTCACTCTTTGTTTTCTTGTCAAGGCTTCTTCCATGATAATTAAGGGAGTTATTTCTTGCTCTTTGGGGGTTAATGGTTAGGGTAGTGTCATAAATTTATGGGGTGCAAAGCCCATTGAGACTGCAACTGGGATTGAGGGCTATATCAATACAATTTACCTCACAGGAGTGTTGTACTGTTGGTGTTGGTATGAATCTAATTGTAATTATTAGTCTGCTGTTGTTGTTGTTGATGCTCGATAGTAAACAGTAAAATGTCCCCACCCTAGGTGTCATTTTGTACATCCTGCTGGTTGGGTACCCTCCATTCTGGGATGAGGACCAGCATCGTCTCTATCAGCAAATCAAGGCTGGGGCCTACGATGTGAGTGTGTAATCCTAGACACACATGCACAAAACACATGCAAACACACACACACACAGGCACAGGCACACACACTCGCGCTCAACACTCGACAGTGTCGATAACGCATCAAGGTTGAACTGTCAAAGCACTAATGTATGCAAAAGCCAGCATGCAGTGCATCGGATGTGACTGTAGTCTGATCTGTAAACAGCAGTCAGTTATCAGCCTCTGCTTTCTCCCATGTTCCTGTTCAGCCCCACAGCATGTTGGTCCTAGTTAATGTTTTCAGTGTTGTGTGCTGTTAAAAGTAGCTCTGAATCCCTCTCTCTGCCCCATGTCTATTGGTACTGAGGGCGATTTGTAAATGATCAATAATCAAGCAATTGGTCTGCAATTTTCTGCAGACCAATGTAAGTCTAAAGTGACGTTCACACATGTCGTCTTATGCTGCAAAGTTCCAGAAGATTTCCTGCATGGGGTCAATTGGGAATGAAAACTGGTATTGATATTTTGGGAAATCCTCACCAGCAATTTGCCTGCTAAAGACCTAGCAACATTACCAGATCACTGCCGGTATGGCTGTGTTGTAAATTAAAGCAGTAAGATTGCCGGGAGGCATGTAAAGGGTTAAGTCCATCTGATGTTATACACGTTCACATGTCAAACTAATCATAAGACTCTGCTGGAGACGTGGTTGAACCCGCGACTGCTTGTCTTAATGCGGCTATGCTTGTTGGGTGATCTGATAAAAAATATCTATACAGCTTATTTTGTAAGCAAACAAGACAACAACAATTCTTTTTTCAAGAATGGCTGGTAACTGGACAGGTTCAAGTATATGGGAACACCTCTCGTCTGTGAGTGTTACAGCGGCTGGCATCAATAAGTGTTACATCTTCTTTACCGACCCTTGGCCCACCTATTCCGGCAATGCTATGCCATGTGTGAAAGAGTGCAATACAAATGTGTGAATGTGAAACTCACTAGCGGTGCCTGAAAGGTTATTCCAGTAATTTACCAGGAATTATGTGTAAAAGGGGCTTCGCAACATATACGCTGTGCTTCACAGCTTCAGCCATCACATCAACATCTTTATTAAAGGCCAGGCTATTCACTGCCAGTCCTAGTTGAAGTATTAGGGCACTTTTCTCCAAGGTCTTGACCTTCTTGTCCATGAACAGCTCCTTCAGCAAATGCTCCTTCTCTAGCAGGCCCTCCCCCTTCTGAAGGAGGTGTTCTTTCAGCAGATGCTCCTTGTTTGCTCCTTCTTTCTAGAGGAAGGGTTCCTGCTGGGTCTGAATCTCTTCTTCCTGTTTCTGGAAGCCTATGTCCCTCATGGACATGTTCTCCTTCTCTCTACCCACTCTCTCCTGGAGTAGCCAGCAGTCTTGCTGTCAGTCTTGAAAAACAAGATTTATTTCAAAACATGAGCTAATTGAGCTTGAGCCAGAGAGTCTTCTCTGGATGTGAGTTAAGCCATCTAATTTTCCAGGTATATAATACATATATAATACAGTAAATGACTATTTATGTTAGTAATATAGCATAATATTTACATTTAAACCTGCGTTCACAATTAAAACCTTAATTTTTTTCTACGTTGCAAATGAAATGACAGAACACTGAGAGATCTAAGTTTACATTATGAGTCATCTGACCAGATATATTTATGTTCAACAGTCATGCGCCCACATGCGCCCATACCGTACACGCACATTGACACACAAAGACATACACACACACACACACACACAAACAAACACACACACACACACACACACACACACACACACACACACACACACAAGCAGACACACATGCACACACACAACCACAAACACAAGCACACGCCTACGCCAATACTGCTTCCCTTCCATTTGCACGCTTCCCTTCTCCGCCTTCAGGAGTGCTTTACAGTCCTTGATATTGTCTTAGCGAGGATTGTGGGTTGATGAGTCGGACATGTTGCTTCTCCGCAGTTCCCTTCTCCAGAGTGGGACACAGTGACCCCTGAGGCCAAGGACCTGATCAACAAGATGCTGACCATCAACCCCAGCAAACGCATCACTGCCACAGAGGCTCTGAAACACCCCTGGATCTGTGTATGTGTTGATCAACCACACACGCACACACACACACACACACACGTACACACACACACACACACACACACACACACACACACACACACACACACACACACACACACACACACATCCGCATACTTCCTGTTTCACACTCGAGCATGCAGGGTGCAACTGTTAGAATTCTGCTTTAGTCCAGCAGTGTGGATATTGGTCTAGTCTCATATATCCACCTTTGTCCTGCAGCAACGCTCAACTGTGGCCTCCATGATGCACAGACAGGAGACTGTGGAGTGCTTGAAGAAGTTCAACGCACGGAGAAAACTCAAGGTGAGGCTTCTAGGAAATTCAGCTTCTTTCTCTGTGTTATTTCAGCCGTTTGACCTTTTTAGCCTTGGTTTGTCTTTTCTCATGCCGGACAACGCTAGATTTGACTGGCATCACTTGAGTCCCCGTTATACTCTATACTCTACTCCAACAAATTTACTAATCTGCCCATCTGTTGTCCACAACTCTCTCCCCCTTTCCTTTTCTTACTGCCATCCATCCTCCCTTCCTCTCTTCCTTCCTGCCCATCACAGGGAGCTATATTGACAACTTTGTTGGTCACACGAAATTTCTCAGGTACGTCTTTTCTTGTCTGGTCATCAGGACCTGCTTCCTACACCAGTGTTTTTTACTTCAGCTACTTCAGCTCTCTCTCTCACACACACACACACACACACAAACACACACATACCCGTTTGTCGGGCTACAGGGACAATTTTTGATTTTTTGCTCAAATCAGACTGGGCATAGGGATGCGAGGACACCGGGTTCCGGTGGTGCTAGAGCTACAAAAAACATATCAAAAATCATGAAAAAAATCAGCGAACCTATACACGATTTAAAATTAAAAGATTTTCTTTGCATAACTGAGATATAAGAAATGGCTGTTTTTCAGACTTTCTGGTGGTTTGTAAAGACTTTTCTGTAACACGGTCTATAAGGACAGTGTGGGATACAAGGTCAGTGATGTCATCATACACATACACTATGTATAACCTGTTTTGAAAGGACACAAGGTTTGTAAGGCCAGGTCACCATACACATACACCAAGTATAACCTGTTTTGAAAGGACACATGGTTTATAAGACCAAAGTGACTGAGGCACACCATTATAATAATATGGAATATATTAAGAGGTCATTTTTGTTTTCTTTGTTGACCTCTGTTGTGCATTACAATTTGGCACATAAGTTGAACGAAGTGTAAATAACTCATCACATCGAGACATCATTTGCAGATGATGTACAGTACATGAGGAGCACAATCACTCCATTCTACACTTCTTCCTCTAGAAAACATCAGTACCTCCAATCAAATTCTGTCAAGTTACAAAAGTTTACAAATAACACCACGGCTCTTATCTGATGGGGTCTACCTACCGGTGGGCCAAGTGTCATTAAATCAACTAGGAGCATAACACAAAAACAGTGCTTGCATCCACTAGGACGAACTCAACCCCACCAGCACATATCATTGCATCCTTGCGCCCTAGTATTATGTCCTGAACCAACTGCTAACCTGCAATCATGTTTCTCTCACTTTCTGATCAAACACGATAACATTTTACTGGCCCATAGCCCCTAAAATCTACCTTTAGAAGTGACCTGGACTTTTAACATCAACATGAATAAAGGAATCTCATTTCTCCAAATATAACTAACTACACTTGCTCCTTACCAACCCACTCTTCAAAAACATGTTTATCTACTTTGGGATATTATCACAGATTACAAAGTGAGGGTATACACTCACCTAAAGGATTATTAGGTACACCATACTAATATTAACTTAACTCATCTACATTTAAGCTATAAATTTTGAAAATAATTATTTATTATATAATAATTATTATATGTTTGTCATTATTAACACACAACACAACATTTGTTGAATCACTGAACTATATTTGATTTGGTCACCTCAAGAATCTCTTCCTTAACAAAGGACAAAGCAAAACAAACAAACAAACAAAAAACTGCCCGTGAACAAAATAAATGAAGTGAACTAACCCATTTCTGAACACAGAACACCAACTTGTAAAACATGCCTAGAAAGGCTCAAGCAATCCAAAAGTGCATTTAGCGTTTAGCATTTGAATGCCTTTTAAAGGCCAAGCCTCTGTTGCGTACAAAATCTCGAATGTTTTGAATGGATCTTGTCTCCAAGATAGGGTGTTCCTTTTCCTTGCACTGCAGGCACTGCCCACTGGTGGCAGTGACACCGTTTTCAACAAAAGGCCTCAGATGTTTCATCACGGCTTGTATCTCCTCACCAGACCATGGTCTCTTCGTACACCGCCTTGATGAAACACGGAAACCTGAACAATTAAAAAAAAGATTAGAAGATAAAAAAGATGTATTTGCAAGGATGTACTTGCAGGTAGGGAAGTTGCTGTTCAAAATTGCCAAACAAACTGGAACTTGTGTAGACAAAATATGTGTGGTAATAAATTGACTAGATCTGCTAAAAATGAAGTTGGATTGTTTTCATTAACATGACATTTCATTACACTGCTTGTTAAAAACAAAATAGACCCAGCTTCTTTATATGATTTGTGTGTTGACTGTACATTAGCAAGTGTGCCTAGTGCGCCTAGTGACCACATTTAAATAATACCTTGAGTAACTGAGTTAGGGAGATGAGGTGAACCAGAAGTTACACAGGCAGAGTTCCCCATGTCATCTAAAAAAACATTGCACAGTATAAATGTATGGGCTTAAAGAGCCTGTCTGCCTACCAATCAATGGGGAATATGAGCCCTTTCAGGACGAAGCTAGACCCCTCCGCTTCGTGTCGCCCTGTCTGGGCTCATATTCCCCATAATGACTGGTGTTCTATACATTATCCCTTACATATGTCTAACCAAACATAATGTAAGTGTTGACTGCACATTGGCAAGTGTGCCTAGTGACCGCATTTAAATAATACCTTGAGTAACTGAGTCAGGGAGATCAGGTGAACCAGAAGTTACACAGGCAGAGTTCCCCTGGTCATCTAAAAAAACATTGCACAGTATAAATGTATGGGCTTAAAGAGCCTGTCTGCCTACCAATCAAACATCATGGGCATAGAGGGGATACATGTAAAACTGTAATATATTCTACCACCATGCACATGACAAGCAGACAGCCAATTCTATATTATAATAACTATGCTCATGGCAAAGTTGTTGAAGCGGGTGAAGTCAGGAGAGCCTGAGTGTGCAACCATACCTTGAGTAATAATTTTACTAGGAAATTATATACATTTTACACAGGCCAAGTCTTCCCTGTTGTTTTAAAATGATCATGCAAACTACTGAACACATCAAAATACTAACCACAAAGCATATGTGTCACAATGAAGAGAGATGACAAAAAGGTAAGCTTGTAACAAAGTTTCTAACCATCGTACTACTGGAAAATTCCTGACTAAAACACTTTTAATACACTCTAATGAACCCACAGATCCCAGCTCATTACGATATGTTCGGTAAATGTTGGGTCCATCATTGAGATTATACCTTGAGCTGCAGTCTCAGAGAGATGAGGCGATCCAAAAGTGCCAGAAGCCAACATTTCTTCATTGTCTAAAAACAACAAAAGACAAAAAAAAAACAATCGTTGATTAACCCTGGAATATCTGGAAAACCCCTGGAAAAATCTGTGCACATGTTTGTAACACAGACAAACTCAAGGTATGCAAGGACACTGTCATTTGGACCTTGAATGACATTCTTGATCAAACTCAAAGTCTTGCATTATTGAACTCCCAGTGTATGGCACACTCAGAAAAAAAACTGTGTTGTGAGGACACCATGGTTAGTAAAACCATCCATACTGAATAGAAGACATTTCCATTACTGAACTCCCAGTGTATGGCACACTCAGAAAAAAAACTGTGTTGTGAGGACACCATGGTTAGTAAAACCATCCATACTGAATAGAAGACATTTCCATTATTGAACTCCCAGTGTATGGCACACTCAGAAAAAAAACTGTGTTGTGAGGACACCATGGTTAGTAAAACCATCCATACTGAATAGAAGACATTTCCATTATTGAACTCCCAGTGTATGGCACACTCAGAAAAAAAACAGTGTTGGGGGGACACCATGGTTAGTAAAACCATCCATACTGAATAGAGGACATTTCCACTGTAGCTGCAAGATGTTTACTAAAACACTGAAAATTGTGTTCCATGGAACATCACAGTACTTCTAACCATTGGTCAATTTCAAAACACAGGTAAATTCAAACTCACCTCACAAGCAGAGTCATTTGGCGCAGCTCTGGATGATTGACACCCTGATCTTGATTCGGTCTCTGTACAAGAGAACACAGGGAGATTCAGTGCTCGACTTTCCTCAAGTCATAAAACCACATATAGGCATAACATACTCAACTCACATCCCTGACAGATGATATTCTACTCAAAATGTCCATCAAGACATAGAAAAATGGCCTGATATCGCCACATTTTTCATGCTGCAACCCCATGGCAGGCATGACATGCATTGCCAGAAGTTAACAACATTTACTCAAAACTGTAACTGACCACTGGCAAGGTCTGCTGAGAACACAGGGGATGACACCTCCTGGTGCTGGCCACCAACTTCTCCAATCCCCTCTTTTGCAGAAGAAGTGCCACTTTGACCGCTGACACAGTGCACCTAAAAAAATGAACAGCAATATGCAAAGATGAACAGGCATCAACTGGTACAGATGGGAATACTCCATACAGTATGTGCAAAGACAGAATATTTAACAAGATTTAGCAATCATTTTGGATAAGGGAGGCATGTCACTGCATAACAAATTTCAGCATCAAGCCGCAGGAAACAGCTGACAATGCACCATATAGGTACACATTGATGCCACAAGGAAGAATGTGTATTAAAGAGAAAAAAACGCTATTCCTTAACTAGCCACTTTACAAGTAAGTGCTGTAGTTTCTATATCTGTATGTGAGACAGGGGAATATTCATGTTATGTGAGGACAGTTTGTAACACAGACAACCTCATGGTATGCAAGGACACTGTCCTTTGGACTTTTAATGACATCCTTGATCAAACTCTAAGTCTTGCATTATTGAACTCCCAGTGTATGGCACACTCAGAAAAAAAACTGTGTTGTGAGGACACCATGGTTAGTAAAACCATCCATACTGAATAGAAGACATTTCCATTATTGAACTCCCAGTGTATGGCACACTCAGAAAAAAAACTGTTTTGTGAGGAAACCATGGTTAGTAAAACCATCCATACTGAATAGAAGACATTTCCATTATTGAACTCCCAGTGTATGGCACACTCAGAAAAAAAACAGTGTTGGGGGGACACCATGGTTAGTAAAACCATCCATACTGAATAGAGGACATTTCCACTGTAGCTGCAAGATGTTTACTAAAACACTGAAAATTGTGTTCCATGGAACATCACAGTACTTCTAACCATTGGTCAATTTCAAAACACAGGTAAATTCAAACTCACCTCACAAGCAGAGTCATTTGGCGCAGCTCTGGATGATTGACACCCTGATCTTGATTCGGTCTCTGTACAAGAGAACACAGGGAGATTCAGTGCTCGACTTTCCTCAAGTCATAAAACCACATATAGGCATAACATACTCAACTCACATCCCTGACAGATGATATTCTACTCAAAATGTCCATCAAGACATAGAAAAATGGCCTGATATCGCCACATTTTTCATGCTGCAACCCCATGGCAGGCATGACATGCATAGCCAGAAGTTAACAACATTTACTCAAAACTGTAACTGACCACTGGCAAGGTCTGTAGAGAACACAGGGGATGACACCTCCTGGTGCTGGCCACCAACTTCTCCAATCCCCTCTTTTGCAGAAGAAGTGCCACTTTGACCGCTGACACAGTGCACCTAAAAAAATGAACAGCAATATGCAAAGATGAACAGGCATCAACTGGTACAGTGTCCATTTCACTCAAACCCTTAAGTGTATGACACTCAAAATGATGTAGACAGAGGATTATGTAGAAACTATTAACTAAGATATTATTTAAATACTATTAACAACTTTAATTTATATTGATGTTTGTACAATTAATAGTCATAGACTGAAAACCACTCACCTTTAACTGGATTAATATATTTGATTTCGAACATTGAATTCTTGTCTCTTCCTGCAAGGATGTGATTAGTGGCATCCTGAAAGGGAGTTCTCCGTGGCATGATGGAAGTTACTAACAAAAAAAACAAAAATGTAAACAACAACACAACTTCACCACTTTTCATCTCACTAATACCATGGATATTCAAACAGTATGCTCAGATACTAAATGACAATGTGTCTGCGTTGGCCGACTAACTTTTTTTAGTTAGGATATTCATGCTGCGCGCCTCCTATAATGCAACGGAATTTGTTTAAGATATAAAAACATTTAATTTAACACACACGCACTAAAAAAGATATTTTCGTTTTTAAATAAATATTTGGAAACGAAAAATGTTAGCCGAACATGTTTTCCGCAGTGTGCCTCTCTGGCATTGAGCGGGTCTACAGGATCGCACTCTGCACAACCCAGTCA
>NC_136935.1:29550279-29667779 GCF_949987615.1 Pollachius pollachius
GGGGGGAAAGAACAACAGTGTGTGCGTTATCCTTGAAGTAAATCTCAAATGCCGTTTCACAAGTTGGTATCCATTGTTCCCATGCTGCTCTCCTCCTAGTATTCTTAATCAAGAGCTTATTTAGTGTGCTTTTGTACTAAATAGCTATCTAGACTTAGGTGTGGAGAGACTGGCAATATAGAATGCGTCCCTATCAGTGACCAGTTGAGAATGTGAATTATGGCTAAATGTGTCGTCGAATTGGAAGGATTCGATGTGGATCTTATACTTACCAGAGAATTCCCTTGGTACAGAGAAGTGGCTCCGTCAGTGGAGGGATTACAGCTCATTAGGAGGCCTACTTTCTGTGTGGAACCCCTGGGGTTGGCGTGTGTTTGTGTGTATGAATGTGTTGTGTGTGTGTGTGTATGAATGGTGTGTCTGAATACATTGTTGTGTCATGTTCCCTCTACACTGCCACCCCTCCCCCACCCCCCTCCCACAGGTGAACAACAAAGCCAACACAGTGACCAGCCCCAAAGAGACAGGCCCTGCCCCTGCACTGGTATACATACACCCCCCACCAACAAATCCCCCCCCCCCCCCCCACCCATTGCCTAGGAGGTATGGGTTAACCCTGATGTGCTCACCCAGACGTGACCCTGTAGAGCACGGTGGTTAGTCGACTGTCGGATCTCAGTAGATCGGCGACTAAACATGGTCATCTCACTAATCAGGGACACATTTTTCACTTTATCCCTGAATGAAATATAACGTCTTGAGCCTTCTGTCTTAGTGTGTAGCATGAGCAAGGCAAACTGAACACAATTGTGCATGCATGGCCAATACAGTAAATCCATTAAATGCAGTAGGTTGAACCAGCAGTAGCTGATGCTACAGGGCTGTAGCACAACATTAAGCCAGGCCTCAGTAGCGGTTTGTATTTGGCTCAGCTGGTGTGCTTATTGAGCGGTCATAACACTACTACTAGTACACAATAAGGATAATTGAAGCTGTAGTAAGGGGCAACCTCTACCTCCAAACCCTCCCGTTCTTTGCTTGCTTCCCTCTTCACATTCCTCCGCCACGCCTGCTTCTCCTGGACCGCATTGCCTGACATACAACGCACAGGGATGAAGTGTTTACAGAAGCATGTGTGTGTATATGTGTGTGTGTGTGTGTGTGTGTGTGTGTGTGTGTGTGTGTGTGTGGGTGTGCGTAGGGTTAAAGATTGAGCTCCTGCTCCTCCCAGGCCCGTGTCTGTTTCTGTGTCTGTGCATGACCACGTGAAGTGTTGACGCTCCGCATGAAGTTATCGGCTTTCTCCGTGTTCTTGCTTGCTTGTCCTGTTGATTGCGCATGGACACGCCCACACACCGTCACATTGTCTTGGTTGATTTTTGTCTCATGTGCGCACACGCACACACGCACACAGACCCACACACACACACACACACACACACACACACACACAAATGCGGTCTGGTCTTTGGATGTAATAGCCTAATGTAATCCATCTGAGTGTTATAAAGGGTTGAGCCGGTCATTGGTATGGACACACCCTTGGAGCCATGGTCGACAGTACATGTTGTTACCACGTTGGGGCAGTGCGCACAGAGCAGAGAGAGGGTAACACACAACACAGCAGGAGGAGATGAGAAGGATTGTTAATGGAGGACACACAGATATAACTCAACATGTGAAGGACACTACCCGGGATGGATGGATAGATACACATACAGATGTATAGATACATTTATAGATGCCTAAATATATATATACACACACACACACACACACACACACACACACACACACACATATATATATATATATATATATATATATTAGGGCTGGCCGATTAATCAAATTTTGATCGCAATTTCGATTTTAGCGTCAAACAATCACGCAATTAACGTAACCAAGTTTTTCGACCTTTTTTTAATTATTATTATTTATCTATTTTTAAATTTTTTAATGTTTTATAGAAAGGCCAGACCAGCTGGATACATATCTGTATTTTACTTTAGATTGGAACATTCTCTTTTTGACCATTTAGTGTAATTTTTAAGGCGAAATTTCAAAGACCTCAGGTACAAAGTTTTTTTTTTGGGAAAGACATGCTGAATAAATACATGTTTTCAAACTCAAATATAATTGATTGAATAATCGTTATTTCAATATTGACCAAATCGTGATTATGATTTTTCCCATAATCGAGCAGCCCTAATATATATATATATTGTAGGGAGAGAAAGAGAGAGAGAGATACTCACTACAAACGTAACGTTCAATGTAAAAAAAAACTCATTCAAACACACACACAGACATTTCATATTTCCGCCTTCAAGATAAATACTATTTTACCTGACAAGCCTTATCTGCTTTCCTCTCACTGCAGGAGCCACAGACCACTGTCATTCACAACCCTGTCGACGGAAACAAGGTATGAATGATTGTTACATTTTAAATTAAATGTATTCGCTTGACTATTACTGACTGTCTGTCTATATAAAAACTCATGCATATTGTTTTCTTTTTTGGTTTTAAGCATAGTAATATGTCTTCTAGATCTTCAACATTGTAATCGATGCCATTTATCATGGTTGCTGAAACAAGAGCGTAATTTAGGGAAAACAGAAGTCAAATCCTATGTTGCTGCCAATCTGCACTCTTACTGTGAATGTTCTACTGTGCTCCGAAGGCGGGTAGCGTTCTCTATGTGACGTTGAACTGCCTTTAAGTTCGCTCTTTGTATAATGCCATGGTGTGTGTGTGGACGTGCAGATGAGTGAAGCTCATTCTGGGCAGCGGACGATTTTGATGTTGGTATCAGAGACGTATAACGCCTGAAGCATTTAATATACAAGTCGCTCATTATAATGCACATACAAAACAATGGTACTGAAAAAGAATCCCAAGTTGCCATGGGACGTATCCATGGGGATAACACCTCCCCTGCTTCCTAGTACTCACTACCCAAAACGCAATGTTTTACATTTCATAGTGTCCAAATTCGGGCTGAAATAGGGGGTTCACTTACAATCTAAACTGAATGGCAATCAATGAAAGGAATGAAATAAAATGTATCAGTCTGTTCATATGCCCTTTCTATTGAAAGACAACAATCCACACTTTTAGCGGGCCAGGGATAAGGGTACATCTCTAAAACCTCAGCTCACATCTTCAGATTAAATATCCTTTTCCTTCACCACTAGATGATGTAAAAAAAAAAGGGAAGGTATCCAAAACCTTGTGTTGGCAAATTTGCGTACTTCAGAGAAATGGCAAAATCCCAACCATAAGACCAGCGAGTCTGGGCAAATGTCTGGTCTAATATAGCTTTCTAAATACCATACAAGCAAGTATTGCATATCTCTTATGTTAAAACATCCTCTCTCCTCCATCCCCCAGGAGTCGGTTGAGAGTGCCAACACCACCATAGAGGATGAGGATGTGAAAGGTGAGTGGGAGGGGTCCCGACCACCCGCCCCTTCTGGTGCTAATACTCCCCCCCCCCACCACTGCTACTCTCCTACACAGCCCACACATGGCACTGATGGAGTCAACACAAATGTCCCCCAGTCACTGCGCTGCACGCTCATTTGCATCATTTTGATTTCATTTCTCCATCAACGGTGCCCAACTATTGATCTATAACTGTTCATCTTTCCTCTGGCAGCGCTTTTCTCTGTTAGTGTTTCCTCTCCTCCTCATTTCTGTCACAACAACTTTGAGGTTAAATTGGGAACACAGCTGTTAGTGTTTTAAGTATTATGGAATGCTTTTCTCTCTCTTTCTGAAACACTTTTCTTTTCTTCCTTCCTTCCCTTCTGTTGTTTTGTTGGGCATATTCATTTTTGTTCTTGTGCCTTCTCTCTCTGACTTTCCTGTCTCTGATTTTACTCTCATGTGCATACACCCCCCTACACACACACACACACACTTGCACACTCACACACACATGAAACACACGACACACACTCGCACCCCCACACACACATACCTACCCACACACACGCACAAACATACTCAATCACATTGTGTACATGCAAACACATACCTATATTAACCTAATTCTGACCTTTTACGTGACCGAATCGGGCTTCACATCTACTGTTTAATCAACACTAAACACACACATACACACAATCACACACACATATACAACACCCCATGGCCCTCCACCCACTCATGGCCTCCGCCCACGTGCACCCACCGACCGTACCGCACGTCCGCCAGCCCTGCACTTGGGCAGCTTAGTGGGCAGTTTGTTGGGCTCTAAGGGCCGCTCTTCCCAGATGTCTGAGCCAAGGCAGAGTCCCACCTCCTCAGTGCAGAGTAAGTCCATTCTGAGAGGGGAGGGGAGACTCCCTGCTCCTCATCCCATGGATACGCCGCTCCCGTCCCCCCATAGTCTACTCTGGAGTCCTGTGAGCCCACTGTCATCAAACTGTTTCCCACCCATAGTCACGTATCCCCATCCCTGTCCTTGAACCCCTCAAATCTCCAGGATTCCCTTCTGGCATTAAACATATTTTTGTCATAATATTATCATGATACCTTCTGAACAATGTTCATTAAAGTGATTTACTCCTGTAGATTGTTCATAGTTACATAATACAAATTTTAATACATTGTTACCATTCCCAACTCCCTGTCCTGTTCAGTTTTCCTTCTGCTTTAAAGAATCTATTGCTAAACCACCATAAAACCCAATGCCTTGCAAAGCCTATTGCTCTCGTCAGCCTTCTCTTTTAAATTCCATTTTAACCAACATAAATATGATTGGATACAATGTTTTCTATGCAAAGGGATGAAGCAGTAAATATTTAGATTGAACAACAGCTGGTGATACTCACCCCATCACATAGCGGCAGTGCCTATTGGGCTTAGTACAGCAAACATATTCCGAATGGCTTTGAAGGCAACGGCAGTAGAGGACACCTTAAGCACATGACCACATGATGACCATGTCTTTGTTGGGTTAATTGTAAGTCATTTTCTCACTATCCCCAGCCTGCTCCAATAACAATAAAGGTAATTGTCAACATCTCTTAGTGAAAACAGCATCCGTAAAAGCAAGTGCATCCGAACATTGGTTTCTTTTCGTGTTTTTTGCGCTCTGTTTGGTGAAAGGAATTGTGCCGTCCTACATTTCCTGTCACTATTAGTCATGGGAGACGCTGTTTTCTTTGTGTTGTCGTATTTGTTACCAAATAAAACACTATACATTTGTGGAGAACCTTTTTAACCAGTGCCTTCCATTTCTAATAACTTTTGATATAGCCTACTGGTGTTTCATAGACTAGAACCCACCCCTGATTGTTTGGTGGTGCCTTCACACCTGCATCCGTGACACCGTTTCAACACCCAGCTGACACGTTTCTTCAATTCTGTGTTGTAGCTCGCAAACAGGAAATAATCAAAGTCACCGAGCAGCTTATCGAGTCTATCAACAATGGAGACTTTGAGGCTTATGCGTAAGTTGGATTTTTCTCCCTTTTTTGCTTGCGTGTTCAAGTCTCCACTGTGTTTTGACAAAGCTATTTTTGTTTTTGTAGGAAGATCTGTGACCCTGGGCTCACTTCCTTTGAGCCTGAAGCCCTGGGCAACCTGGTGGAAGGACATGACTTCCACCGCTTTTACTTTGACAACGGTGAGTTGGCTAATTCACCCCATTTCTACTGAAATACACAGACACAAAAATAGGTTAAATAAGTTCATTTGTGGCATAAATAGATGGGTGTCATTAATAAGGAATAAAACTGTTGAGGTATTGTTAGAAATGGCCTGGCCATATTTCAGCTATGAGTGAGTAAAATGCAGTCTCTTCCCTGATTGGTTCGGGGAATCTATCTAGCCTGTCAATCAAAACTGAGTGCAATGCAACAGTTGGCGGACAGACGTAGAGAGGGAGGGGACATTTCAAGTTTATGAATCTTGCTCTCTTCTGCTGTTTTCTTCTGACTCACTTAACAAGTCTCAAATCTTACCTAGCAGCCTTAAGTAGGAATCAATATCAGATCAATATATATTTGAGTAAAAAAGAGTAATAAAGGTATGTGATTAAAAGCAGCCAAAGGCTTGCCTTCACACGTCTAATTTTATATTCAGGTTCTTACTGGTCCAATGCTAGGTCATTTATTCATTCTTCATTATGGACTATCCCAGGAGAACACTGAAGTTATAAGGAGTGGTTGCAATGGCAAAACGTCCTTGGTCCTGCCATTAATAACGCAGTGAAAACAACTTAATCTCACCTTAATCACTCGACATCTGATTGAGGCACACAACTAACATCCCTCTGGGAAATCCAATTGGTGCTAGATGATTGATAATAATATATTTCATTTATTAATCAGGTCAAGTAGGGAAAACTATGTGTCTGTGATTCTGTATTTATTGACGTACAACCATTAACATTTTTGCAGGGAAATTGCCATCGGTAATACCCAGCCAACTTTTCTTCAACCACTTTCATGTTAGGCAACCATTACATGCTAGCCATTAAGGCACCTATCATACTCCTAACCATCTCTGGAGGAGGGAGGCCTCCTTCTGTGTTCCTTGCCGAAGTGTTTCCCTGACATGAGGGGACATGAGGGAGGTTGCCTCCTTGCCCTTTGGGTGCTAGGGTAAGGGGGTGTCACACAATCCCTTTGGAACAGGGATTTAAGGGCTGTATAAACCAATTTACTTGATGTGAATACCATGTTGCTGGTAGTTCTGTTCTCCAATGGGGGTTTATTTGCTGCGCTCCCCGCCCATTAGGGCCTGGCTGCTCGGATGCTGTAATAGAACCATACTGCCAAATACAAATGTATTGCCCTGGCTTATAAATATTTCACTTTAAATGTAAGTGCTCTGATTGAAATATATATACAAATACATCCCCCCACACACAGACAGACTTTGCAGGGCCAATTCCTCTACTGAGGTTAACATGATCAATATGTTTTATTCTAGAAATCATGTTACACAATTTAAAGGACAAATCCGGTGTAAAATGGATCTGGGATATGTTGAATATGATAACGAGTTGGGATGTTTGTTTGGGAGCAAAAGGCAGATTCTACCAAAACGCTATAAACTTGGAACGATGGGGGCATGTATTATGATAAAAACTAAATCGCTATTTTAAACCACTTAAATGGCTAGAAGTAGCCCGACACTTCTTTGGTAGTATAATAAGGGTCTTAAAATATAAAACGAGGCATTGATAACTTTATAAGTGTACAGATAGTTTACTACTGTGTGAACTACTGATGGTATTGTGTGTATAAAATGTCCTTTTTAATAAACAATCTGTACACTTACAAAGTTATCAATGCCTCGTTTTATATGTTAAGACCCTTATTATACTACCAAAAAGTGTCGGGCTACTTTTAGCCTTTTAAGTGGTTTAAAATGATTTAGTTTTTACCATAACACATGCCCCAATCGTTCCAAATTTATAGCGTTTTGGTAGAATCGGCTAAAAACAGCCAACTTAATGTATTCTTGCGTATACATGCACCTTTTAGCTCCCAAACGAACATCCCAACTCGTTATCATACTAAACATATCCCAGATCCATTTTACACTTTAACTTGAACTAGTACTTCACTCTCAGATGGTAGGCCTTCATAGATACAGACAATACTTGTAATGGGATCTACACACAATGGGTATGCGACTGAGAAGAAGAAAAAACTAATCTAGCCATCACTTCCGATATTTCCCGGTATTTTTAGCGTATAGTAGTCACGTAAATGTAAATTCCCCCCTCCCCTCCTTCCCCCAGCTCTGTCTAAAGGCAACAAGCCGGTGCACACCATCCTGCTGAACCCCCACGTGCACCTGATCGGCGAGAACGCGGCCTGCATCGCCTACATCCGCCTGACCCAGTACATGGACGGCAGCGGCATGCCCCGCACCATGCAGTCCGAGGAGACCCGCGTCTGGCACCGCCGTGACGCCAAGTGGCAGAACATCCACTTCCACCGCTCCGGCGCCCCCAGTGTGCCCTCCCAGTAAAGGCAAGTGCCCACATTATGGTCATCATCTTCATCGTCACCTTGTCAAGGAACAGGCAGCGCATGTGTTGCCGGGGAGTGTTAGCGCTAGTAGCAGTTAGTGATAGCAGCAGTTAGCGCTTTCTGATTTGTGTGTGCATTACTCTAACTTGTTTTTTCTTGTCTTTTGCAGATAATGGGATGTGAAGATTTGGTAAATAAATAAAAAATCCCATCAGAAAATCTTTGCAGGGGTCAGTCAACTAGCCAACCTCTGACCACTATCAGAACCCAAGCCCTCAATAAGGACATCGCACAGGACAAGAGTATTAATACGTTTTACTGCATTTTGTTAATGGACATCCTTCAAACCACTGACTGGTGGTCACACACACACCATATTTGGACATTGTCAAATGAGCATATTAATTCTATTTATCTTTTGTTGTTTTTTTTAAGATGTTTTGGTATGCATTTTAAATATGATATATAGAGATGTTGAAATTCTACTACTTTATCCTCTCCCAAAAATTAGTTCTGTATTTTTATGTGTAATAATGTGTGTGCAATACAAAACATTTGAAAGATCAGAATGTTAAAATTAAGCTTGCTTTAGTTCTGGTGATGTATATATATATACATTGTGATTGTTGATATAAAACAAAAGTTGAAAATTGCTATTCTTGCTATCAGAGAAATTAAGAGTTTACGTAAACCGAGTTTATCAGCTACATTTATGTTTGCAATGAGCTAAGTCATACTGTTTAAATCGTCAGATTTCAACCTATAAAACTAATTTAATTATGAAGTAAAGCAGAGCAGCTTACACTTTGCATTAAGATGTTTGCCTTTATATCAGTTAAATAAGAAATAAGAGAATGTAGCATATATGTAACATATGAAAAATCAAGTTTATTGTGTAGTGCATGGGGGGGTATTGTGAGTAAGACACTATAATATCTTCTGTTTGATTTGTGAATCGCTGACTTGTTTGTTTGCATTTGTTATTGTTGTGCATCAGTCCTCCGTGTTCTCCAATGTCCCTGCTGTCCTCCACTACCATGGAGCCGTCTTAAAAAACAATCACATTTATGATACATATCCAGTGCAAATATCAAACATGAAAATATTTAAGAGGAGAGTACAACTAACTCTTGGTTGTTGAAGCACCCCTTAACATTTTGTATAAAAAATAATAATATGACGAGAATTTCTTCATTTTCATAATGTTTGTACTTATTGTATTGTACGACTGTGTGTATGATTCCCGTCGTCTCCTTTGTACACTCGGGTGTGTTCACACATCACAGGAATGAAGCTAACACACGTGCTGGAGAGTTGTGGCAGCCTCGCCGAAGACTCTTGGGACTGGGACCTGGAGCCTAGCCCGCCGGGCCTACGGAGCAGAACTAGTTGCGGGGAGAGTAGCGGTAGGAGTTGAGGGTGGTGCAATAGATTCGGTGACGTCTTCCTTGAGGATAACTACTTCCACTACGAGTCGGTGCAGGTCCCCGAGCCACGCGCAGCGAAGCCTGGGTCCTCTTCATTCCTTCTCGTTCTCTCTTTTGTTCATTCGTTTATTCCTCCTTTCTTTTTTAGGGTAAATTATGATGTCAATGCAATGCACCACTCCTTATATGGTGTTTATATCCTGTTGCCAGCATGGCAACAGTTGGCTGAACATGTTTAAGAACTAAATAAATCAACTAAGGTGTGATAACTTTGTGTTTGCTGATGTTATTTTCTGTGGTTTCATATTTCACATTTAATGCCATCAATATACATAATTGCATTATCATTTCCATTAAAGGTAAACAAATACAGGCAAGAAAGTTGTAGTGATGATAAAAAAAAGAATATGTCAACCATACTTTCCCATCCTTATATACATTACCAATGCAGTTTAAATATACTCAAGGACAAGTACAATTGCATTCAATATGCCAAAGAGACTGCCTGTTAAGAAAGATTCTTGATGAGGCCTGTATTTTACAGTCTAAAGGTGACATCTTGTGGCTGTGAGTAGAATATACAAGAAGCAACATAATGGATAAGAAAATAATCCCAAAAACATCACATAATGTACAACCTTATATTGTAGCCTACATTATACTGTAACAATGGAACTTCCCAGATTAACCTGAACACAGCATGTAGCAGAGTCCACTGCGCTCAATACAGAGCTGACTTCTGATGTACATTTTTAACTCGGTTGAATCATACATTTAATAAAAACATTATCCACCTTCATCTAAATGTGACTACAGGCCCGTCAAAAGCGTTGGTGATGGTGATGAGTAGGCTATGTGCTGAAGTTGGTGAACCACAAGCCAGCTGTGCTGTAATAACCAAAGCCATTTAAAGAAGTTTAGATGAACTCCTAAAATGTCAACCAAGACATACAATTAGTGCTTGAATATTTTGAAGTGAATACAATTAAATACATTACTACTATTATTCCAGAATAATTAATTTGGCTGTTGATTCATTCTTATGAATGATATTTTAATCAATGGTTATATCTGCAGAGTTAGACCCACAAATAATATATCAAAGTGATGTGGAGTGCGGTAAATTACGAGACAAGAGACGGAGATGGGTCGAGTCAGCTTTACTCTCCACTTAAAACTAAACAAGTTACTCCAGCATGAGTTCAAAACGTAACAGCCGTAAACCAGAACACCCTTTTACCCGAACTGTCGTAAACCCAAACTGTTCTCCCAAAAGCCTTTTCCTTAAAGGAACAGTCCCTTGGTGAATGTCTTTATTATGTTGTTGTGGGTCACCACACAGGCCCCCCCAGAATTCACCCAAACCAACAGGTCCAGACCCGACAGGGAACCTACAGAGAACATAGGACACCCACTAGTGTTAAACAGAACATAGCAGCATATAACAGCCCCCAGAAAAATCAACGCCTAGAGGGGCGGACCAGACGGCCCGAACAGCTGCGCCTAACAGGAGAAGGGCAAAAGGCAGGAGCAGGTGCCGAGGCCGCCGCAGGGCCAGGTTTCGAGGGTGCCGCAGGCGGGCGCCCCCGCCGCGGGGGCTGAGCCAGCTGGAGCGGTTCGCCAACATCCACATGAGCAGGCTTGAGCCGGTCTATAGCCACCCGCTCAGGCCTGCCCCCCACATCCACAACAAAGTTCTTAAGCCCACCCTCCAAGACACGAAAGGGGCCATCGTAGGAGGGCCGCAGCGGGGTACGGTGGTCGTCGTGGCGGACGAAAACGTACTTGGCTGACGGTAAATCCCTGGGAACGTAGGACCGGGGGAGACCATGGTGAGACGTTGGAATGGGAACGAAAGCGTCCGCAATGTCCCGGGACGCAGCACGATGGGAGGCAGCCGACCACGGGGCCGTGGCGTCCGGAGGAAACTCCCCAGGGACGCGCAGGGGCTGGCCGTACACCAGCTCTGCCGACGAGGCCTGAAGATCGTCCTTGGGGGCGGAGCGAAGGCCCAGTATAACCCATGGGAGGCGGTCAGCCCAGTCACTGCCCGTAAGGCTGGCCCTGAGCACGGCCTTCATGTCTTGATGAAACCGCTCGCAAAGCCCATTGCTCTGTGGGTTATAGGCTGTGATACGGTGGACCTTCACCCCCAGGACCTCGGCGACCGCAGTCCAAAGCTCCGACGTGAACTGCGGCCCCCGGTCTGAGGAAAGGTCGGACGGTGTGCCGAAACGGGCCACCCAAGCCATAACGAACGCCCGGGCCACCTCAGCCGCTGTAGTGGAAGACAGGGGAACCACCTCTGGCCACCTGGTGGTCCTGTCCACCATGGTGAGGAGGTAGGTGTAACCACGGGAGGGTGAAAGTGGGCCCGCCAGGTCCACATTCACATGGTCGAAACGCCTCTCCGGCACTTTGAAGAGAGCCAAGGGGGCTTTGGTATGCCGAGTCACCTTTGCACGCTGGCACGCCACACAGACAGCGGCCCAGGCCCTGACGTCCTTCCGCAGGCCCGGCCAGACGAACTTGGCCCCCACCAGCCTGGCAGAGGCCTTCACCCCCGGTTGGGAAAGGCCGTGGATCGTTTCAAAGACCCTACGCCGCCAGCCAGCAGGCACCATGGGGCGCGGTTGGCCAGTGGAGACGTCGCAGAGGAGCGTAGTGTTGGCCGTGCCAAATACCACATCCTCCATGAGGAGCGCCGTGGGGGCCGCCCTGTAGGCCTGTACCTCAGAGTCCGTAGCCTGATCCCCAGCCATAGCTGTGTAGTCGAGGCCCAAGTGGACGGAACCAATAACCACCCGAGAGAGGCAGTCGGCTACAAAATTGTCCTTGCCGGCCACATGCTGAATGTCCGTGGTGTACTCAGAGATGGCGGAGAGCTGACGCTGCTGCCGAAGACTTGGCCATGGCGAACGTCAGCTGCTTGTGGTCAACAAAAGCCGTGAACCGACGGCCCTCCAACAGGAAACGGAAATGACGGGTGGCGAGGAAAAGAGCCAGGAGTTCCCTGTCGAAGGCGCTGTATTTCCTCTCGGTGTCACGGAGCTTCCTGCTGAAAAAGGCCAGCGGCTGCCAGGCTCCGCCCACCCACTGCTCACACACAGCCCCTACGGCGTAATCAGAGGCGTCCGTAGTAAGAGCAACAGGGGCGGTCGGAGACGGGTGCGCCAGCAGAGCAGCGTTGGCCAACGCGGTCTTGGCAGCATTGAAAGCAGCCGTCATCTCATGTTGGATTGGTCCGTCGGACCAATCCAACATGTCTGCCGGCCTCCTGCCCCGTAAGGCGTTGTACAAGGGTCGCATGAGCTGGGCCGCATGGGGGAGGAAACGGTTGTAGAAGTTCACCATACCCAGGAACTCCTGCAGGGACTTCACAGTGCGCGGGCGTGGGAAACTGGCGATGGCGTCCACCTTGGCCGGGAGGGGAACCGCCCCCTGCGGGATGACGTGGTGGCCGAGGAAAGTGATGGAGGACCGGCCAAACTCGCACTTGGCCGGGTTGACAATGAGACCATGCTCACTGAGCCGACCGAACAGCTGCCGTAGATGCGTCAGTTGGTTGTCTGCAGACGCACTGGCAACGAGAATGTCGTCCAAGTAGATGAACAGGAACGGCATGTCCCGCAGCACAGAGTCCATGAGGCGCTGAAACGTCTGTGCTGCGCCCTTGAGGCCGAAAGGCATCCTCAGAAACTCAAAAAGCCCAAAGGGCGTGATGACCGCCGTCTTAGGGACATCCTATGGGCGGACGGGCACCTGACGGTAACCGCGTACCAGGTCCACCTTTGAAAAGATGGCGGCGCCGGCCAGGTGGGCGGAGAAGTCCTGAATGTGCGGTACCGGGTACCGGTCGGGGGTGGTGGCGTTGTTCAGGCGACGGAAATCACCACAGGGCCGCCAACCGCCATCAGCCTTGGTCACCATGTGCAGGGGGGAGGCCCACGGACTGTTGGAACGGCGTACGATGCCGAGGCGCTCCATGGTGGTGAACTCCTCCCTGGCGATCGCGAGCTTGGCAGAGTCGAGGCGCCGGGCCCGTGCATAGACCGGGGGGCCAACCGTGGTGATGTAGTGCTCCACACCATGCTTAGCCACAGCCGATGAAAACGTGGGCGTGGTGATGTCGGGAAACTCAGCCAGCAGGCGTTGATACAGGTACCCGGTGGCGAACGTGTTCACAAGACAAAGCCCCCCCACACCCTCCAGCGTGCAGGGGTACGAAGCAAAAGAGAGGGCGTCGATCAGGCGGCAGTTCGTTACATCCACCAGCAGCCTGTAGGCGCAGAGGAAATCCTCCCCCAGGAGTGGCGTAGACACGGCAGCCATGACGAAATCCCAGCCGAAACGCCGGCCGCCGAAACACACCTCCACATACCTCGTGCCATAGGTACGAATGGGTGTGCCGTTGGCGGCGTCCATCGGGGGGCCATGGCCGCCAGCCACAGTGTCTACAGGCGTCGCCGGCAGGATGCTGCGCTGAGCCCCAGAATCGACCAGCAGCCACCGGCCGGACAAGGCGTCAGTGACGAACAACAGCTTGCAGTCCCGACCAGCGCTCACAGCTGTTAACGAGCGCTGGCCCGGACGTTTCCCGGGGCCCCAAAACTGCAAGGCTGGCGACACTGCTTGGCCTTGGCCCGACGTGTGCTGGGGGGGCAGCAGCGCATGGACAAACTGCTGCCTGCTGGCGAGGAAAATCCTGTCGGCCTCCACAGCCACCGCCCGGTAGTCCTTGGAGGCAAAGAGGGGGGAGCTGGCCAGAGCGGTGCGCACGGGTGCTGGAAGTTGCCGCAGGAATATGTGGGCGAAAAGGAAGGAGGGATCCGCCGAGCCCAGCACGGCCAGCATCCTCTCCATCAACTCGGATGGCTTGCCGTCACCCAGGCCGTTCAGGGAAAGCAGGCGGTCCGCCTTCTCCAGCTCCGGTGGAAATATTTTGTGACGTCCTGCGTTATTCCTCTCAGCTGGAACTGGGCTTCGATGTGTTGGAACCATGACCGTGGGCTGTGCTGCCAAAAGTCTGGTAACTTGACGGTGGCAGCATAGATAGCGCCGACGTTAGCCGCGTCGTTAGCCGCGCCGCCAGCGGCGGCCGGCGCCACAGCGGGCGCGTTGTTATCACCGTCGATGTGCAACATAATCCAGCCGTATCCAACTCGCGTCGGGGGTCACCAATTGTGGAGTGCGGTAAATGACGAGACAAGAGACGGAGATGGGTCGAGTCAGCTTTACTCTCCACTTAAAACTAAACAAGTTACTCCAGCATGAGTTCAAAACGTAACAGCCGTAAACCAGAACACCCTTTTACCCGAACTGTCGTAAACCCAAACTGTTATCCCAAAAGCCTTTTCCTTAAAGGAAATGGTTGGTGAATGTCTTTATTATGTTGTTGTGGGTCACCACAGTGACATGAGCCAGGCCACAGTAATCTCTATAATCCACATTAGGACCGTCACACCACCCTAACCCTACATTTGATTTAGAAAGGGGGAAAGCAGAAAGCTGTTGAGAAACATGGGATCCTGCTATCAGCTTGCTCATCAGACAGCAGCAGCTCATTTTGAATTTTTTTAATTGTACCTAAAATGTTTGCTTATAATACTGTTAGGTGTGACAATAATGGCACCCATTGCACTCCTAACCATCCCTTGGAGGAGGGATCCCCACTCTCTTCGCTTTTGAAGGTTTCTTCCATGATCATTGAATAAAAGTATTTGGGATATTCATTTGCTGTGATAGGGTTCCCACTGAGGCTCCCAGAAGTGGAGGGCGAAGGTGGAGCAGGCGAGTGCGCCCTCTGCCAAGGAGCAGGTCTGGGGCGCAGCTTTCACCTGGATGTAGTGATTATCGTTGTTTTTTATTGGATTAAAGAAATGGACAATGTTGATGCATAGGTAATAAATCTCTTTCTTACTCAGGGACCCATGGTTATCATGGATGGCTGGATGGCTTACTCTACACTCAGGACACTGCTCGAAGGCTTACTCTACTCCAGATTTCACACAATATTTCACATCTCAAGTTACTTTATAATGCAACACAGAACAGTTCACTCAACTGGTGCATTTAGTCTACAAAAAAGACATACCATATTATCTGCCTCTTCCCATTAATATGTAGGACCACTGGTGTAGTCCAGGGTATACGCGGGTATATGGCGTATACCCACTTATTTTTCAGTCAGTATTGCGTATACCCACTTCTAAATCCCCCCAGATGCGCACCATTCAGTAGTATCTGCAAGCCAAATCTGCAATGCTTTCCTCTACACTAAACTAATTTCATCTTTACATTATACATATCTGCTGCTATACATACCTGTTGTATACTTATCTGTTGGGAGAGTGCATTTTCTAGATGTGTATTCTAGATCTAAAGGCATACGTTCTAATCTACATCATTAACATTATTTCATACCTAGCCTACTGTCATTGTATGTATGTATCTTTCTTAAGCCCTTTGGGTGGGGGAAATGATGTACTCGTTCTCTCTTTTCTCAGTTGGCGTACCTAAATGAGATATGCGAGTTCATGGGAATTTCTAGTACAGCTCCCAAAAGGTTTGTTATGCATCGCTGGCTATCAGCTTATGATGTTGCCATTAGCACCAAGAGGCTTCTCCCTGCATACAAGGTTCTCTACTACGGCTTCATGGACAAGGAAGACAAGGCCCTCTACAAGGACCCCCTAGAGCAGCTATTTGCCGATTTCAACATGAACGAAAAAGCGCAGAAACGGATTCGGTACTTTCACGAGGACCTCAGAAAAAAAGGTAAGGTTATCGCAGTTGTTTCTCCTTGGTTTTGTGATTGCCTACCTGCACTATGGTTACCTAAGGATTGTTAGGTTTTGTACAGAACCTTGTTATGCCTTTGATTTTTCCAGCAATGACGCAGTTGGGAAAAGACCGGAAGAAGAGGGTGATTCGGAAGGTGTGGCATGAAGCAACCATAACTGAGCTGCACCTCAGTGTTTACACAGGAGTGCTGTCAATACTGAAGGAATATGTCATGGTGTTCCAGGTGAGTTGAACATTGAATGTTCATCAGGTTCTTCAAAAAGAGTTATGAGAATTGGATTATGATAGGACCTGGGTCTAGAAAAATAAATTATGCCAACCCGAAGTCTAATAATTCATGATATTTGCTTTGAGCACAGGGTATCTGCAGTTCCTTATTATGTTGTTATGCTTTTTCATAGCAAAGTGATCCCAGTGAATCCTAATACTTTTCCTGAGATATAACTGGCATGCATTCCTTGTGTGCTTTTTTGTGCATTGAACCACAATGTTATTTTCTTTATAGGGCAGACAGACACTTGTCCATACACTGCATGACAAACAGCTGCAAGTTTTCATGAACTTCCTGGCCTGCTTTGTCAAATCTGAACACCTGAACCTGATGCCCAAATCCCTGGCTACTCTTGAACTTGACAACAAGCTGCTACCTTTGAGGGAGATGTATGTGGGATGGGAGGCTAGTAGATTCAGATCAGAACATCCACAACATCCTGTGAGTACATAAAAATGAATGACACCAAATGACACCATACTCAGTATGGTGTATCTCCATTTTAGGGGTGCCCAAGAACGTGTAACGTTTTTCCATATAATTCCACCTACTATAAGTATTGTTGATCTGTTTCAGCTGCTGAAGCCATTCCTGCAGGAAGTGTCCCAGGCATACAAAACCTGTGCAAAATACCTGCAAAAGAAGCTGCCTTTGCAGAGTGAAACTCTGCAATCTTTGTCAGCTGTGGACCCAATTGTGAGAGGGCACTCCCTAACCACGGTCAACTTGAGGAAGCTCACACAAATGATGGGTCACCTGCTGCCACCAGATGCTGACACAGACCAAGAAATTCTGCGTTTTAATGTTGACCAGGCGCTTCCCAGTTTTCAGAATGGAGAGGATGTTGTCAAGTGGTGGGCCGTCGTCTTCAATACAGGGAAGTATCCTGCACTGTGTCAGGCAGTCAAGGCTGCCCTCTCAATTTTCCATGGTGCCCTGGTTGAGTCGTCCTTCAGTGTCATGGGGAACATCATTGATCAACGATCAACATCAATGAAAATCTCCACCCTCAGTGCTGTACAGACTGTTAAATACACTTTGCAGATCAGGAACCAGACTGGGGTGGAAATGTTCAGAAGGGATGATTTGAAGTTTGGGGAGATAGATAGGAGGCTGTGTTCCAACATTAGTGCAGCTGGAACTAGGGACAAAGCCCAACGACAGGAAAATCAGCTTGAAATCAGGGAAAGGAGGGTTGAGTTTGGCTGCCAGCCATCTACCAGTGCTGCTGGTAATAGGGCAGAGGCGGTGGAGAACGATAGTGTGGCCCGAAAGAGGCACATTGCCAAGCAGAGAAAACGGGCCCTTGAAAGGCTTGTCCAGGCCAAAAGGATGAAAAAATGAAATTAATATTATGTTGATATATTGCCAAATTTGGCCAATGGGATTTACTGTTTACCTGTCCTAAATGTTCATGTGTGGTATAGCGCCCCCATGTGGCAGCAGAAATAATGGTTATAGTTGATAGACCTTTTCACATTTAAAATGTTCTTAACTGACCAGTTTATGGGTTAATAAATGTGCCATTTTTACCATAAGAAAATTTTGTCTTTTCCCTTTATTTTCTTCATGGAGTACACCAGAATGCTTAATTTACATGTTAAAATTGCAACATTTGGCTGGGGGGATGCCCCCAGACCACCCTACAACAGTTTAGTTTGTCACCTTTTTCAACCCAAATGAGTTTGCAGGTATGCGGTGGCATAGTGGATTAGTATAAGTCCTGAACGCCAGCAACCGGGGTTCAAATCTTGCCGGTCTATCATCATGCCTTTTACCCCAATAGATGTGGTGCCAGCACGGCCTTGAGAATATGGGTTCAAGTTCGAAATAAGCACAAAAATATAATTCCATAACCTTTCATGAATTGGGAATTGGGACTTTTTAAGCTTCACATAAATGCACGTCACTCGGGAGACAAACCCTGCATGCAGAAATTCAAGACTGACGCACTACCTACTCTCTCACGGAAACACAATGCGCAACAAGCATTTTCTGAATAAGGTCCAACAAGGACGATCAAATAGCGAATACCCTCTGATGAGAACCTGTATCTCAAATATTCTCAGGCAATGCCAAGGGATCGGTCCCGAAAGAGCCTCTGTCGAAGAGACCCCTGTACGATAGGCTACGAGGTCCACGGGAACACCCAGTAATGGTGACGCCATTGTCAAAGGAGGGGTTAAGATGCTACTTACGCCGATCCAACCCGATAGACTTAGCTGAAAACCTGCTCCTGACCAGGTTTGGTTGAGAGCATAAGTCACCATGGGGATACAGCGACGCTAAAAGAGATCGACTTTCGTGTCCCAGCTAACCCAGGCTTTGAGCGCAACATACCTCGCTAACCAACTAATCGAGGTTCGTAGTACAGGCTACTGGTGTACCATCCTCTAGTTGTTCAGATCCAGTCTCCTCGGCTTGATGTTCAATGCCCTGAGCCTTTAACAGACTCCTACTGTTTCTCCTTAACACTTCTCTGTCTTAACAACAAATGACCTGAGTCCTACTTCACTGAGAACTATTGCTTTCCTGTCGCAGCAGTCAGGGTCCTCAATCTTCACAACATCCCTTTACTGAAGAGGTTCCAGACCCCTTGCTGTTTTGTCATAATTCATTTTCTGTCTGTGCTTGAGTCTCATCCTTTTGTCAGCCAGCTTGTTGTTGTGTTTGTTATCTTTGTTGTTTGGAATGTGTGGGAGTGTGGTGCACAGCTTGCGACGCATGAGTAGCTCAGCAGGGGATGCTCCACACTCAAGAGTTGAAGCCCTGTAGCTTAGCAAAGCAAGGTAAGGATCAGTCTTACTGTCTCTTGCCTTTTTCAACAGTCTCTTTACGATTTTTACTCCTTTTTCAGCCTGTCCATTGGCTTGTGGATACAAGGGGCTAGAGGTTTATATGTTGAAATCCATATTGCATTGCAAAGTCTCTAAATTCACCACAAACATACTGTAGACCATTATCACTGACGACACATTGTGGAATTCCATGTCTGGCGAAAAAACCTTTAATGTGTGTGATGAGACTCAGATTTCCTGGAAAGCTGTGCAACTTCCGGATAGTTAGAATAGTAGTCAATCACCAGAAGATAGTCTTTGCCATGCAGATGAAACAAATCCGTGCCTACCTTTTGCCATGGTGCAGTGGGTAGGTCTGCTATCAGCATCGGCTCCTTTGCTTGTTTGTAATGATGTTTGAGACATGTTTCACATTTTGGTATCATCTCCTCAATATCCTTGTTGATGCCCGGCTAGTAAACTGCCTCTCTCGCTCTCCTCTTACATTTCTCCACGCCTAGATGTCCCTCGTGGATACACTGAAGCATATCCTTGTGCATGGATTGTGGGATGACAATCCTGTTTTGTCTCAGCACCAGCCACACACAAGTCTGCACGCACCGAGTGGAACCCCGGACAGACTCCTCTCGACCAGCCATTTTGGATGTGGTGGGACACTTTCTGCAACAGAGGGTCTTTCACCGTCTCCCATACGATTTGCTGCAACATGACATCTGACGTTGGGAGCGAAGCAGTCACAATGCTTATGTGTGTTTAGCATCCTCAGTTTTAGGGCTGACCAACTGCTTGGTGCTGCTGCTCGTGATAAAGCATATGCCAGCACAATGTATTTTCCCGGTGTGTAAATCAGCTCAAAGTCATAACGCCACAACGCCAACATCATGCGCTGAATTCTGGGTGACATGTCATTGAGGTTCTTTATTCTGATTGAGATGAGTGGTTTGTGGTCAGTCTCTGCCATAAAGGTTGGTAATCCATACACATAACTGTGAAACTTTTGAGAGCCAAACACTAGACCCAAAGTGTCTTTTACTATCTGAGCATAGCATTGCTCGGTCTCTGTCATTGATCTAAACGCATATGCTACAGGTTGCCATTTGTATTCGTTCATTAGGAGCAGCGCAGCTCCCAAGCCATCTTTTGAGGCATCGGTGGAGATTTTTGTTGGTTTTGATGTGTCAAAGAATGTGAGGACTGGTTCCGTAGTTACAGTGTCCTTTAATTGTTTCCACTCTCTCATGTCGAGCAGTCCACTTAAACACTGTATTGTGCTGTAGCAATTCCCTGAGACATGCTGTCTTGGAGGTAAGATTAGGCATGAATTTTCCCAGGAAGTTGATCCTTTCCATGGCTCTCAAGAAACCCTTTTTGTCAGTGGGGGCAGGCATGTCCAATATGGCTTGCACTTTTGCATAACCGAGTTCTATCACTTCAACTAAACTAAGAGAGCTTGAGGAATCGAGGAGTCCAGGTCAAGTATGATAGGAGACTTTATTGCTACTCGCGAACAAGCAACAACGAAGCCGAGTCAGGTTTGCAAAGACACTGCTGAATGATTCTCGTCCTGCTCCTTAAATCTTCACTTTTTGCAAGTCATCTTCCAAACTTACATAACATGTCAGACCATACAGATAATGTTTAGAAAATGTTTAGAATAGCATGTTCGATTGGTTCAAAGTCCTGTGTTTATGGTACTGTTTTTGTACATTCTGATCCCTTGGACCCTCCATGTGGAATCAGTATTTTAGTCCCAACTCATGTCAGACCCCATTTATAGGGGAAAGATGACTAGCCATTTTCCACCATTAATATATATATGTATATATATATATACATATATATATGTGCCTGACAATAATCATAATTTGCCATAGAATATAGGGTTAATTTCTTCCATAGTTCCACCCCTTCACTTGTTACCTTGTCTCCCAAGAAGGTCAACTCTGTGACTCCAAAGAGGTCTCTATTCTGTTTTAGTCCATTCTTTTTGACTCTCTGTAAGAGTTTCTCCAGTCTTTCATCATGTTGTCGTCTTGTCTTTCCCCAGACAACCAGGTCATCTATATACACTCTGGTGCCTTCCAGACCCTCTATTATGGACTCCATAGCTCTGTGGAAGATCTCTGGCGCTGATATAATGCCAAACGGGAGCCTCAAGAAACAGTAAGGCCCAAATGGTGTGTTAAAGGTAGTGTACTTGCTGCTTTCTGGGTCCAGCCTCAGCGGCCAAAACCCATGTGAAGCATCTAATTTGCTAAAAAAACTTAGCACCAGCCATTTCAGTTATTATCTCTTCTCTTTTTGGGATCTGATAATGCTCTCTTCTAATATTTTCATTTAGATCTTTGGGATCAAGGCAGACTTTTAGAGCACCTGTGTTCTTTTTCTTGACACATGTGATGGAGTTCACCCAATCTGTGGGCTCTTCCACTCGCTCAATGACACCAATTTGAGTCATTCTCTCAAGTTATTTTTTCAAGCCAGCCCTGAGTGGTGCAGGCACTCTCCTTGGGGCATGCACTACAGGCACGGCAGTGTACAGTGTAAGGTAATGTCCCATGTCCTTTGAAGACCAAAGAGAATTCATTGACAATGTTTGAACTTCCCTCACACTGTTGGTGTTCCAGTTGTTTGCCTTGTTTGACCACTGTCAGGCTGTCAGTGTTAATCTGATAGATCCTCTTTACTAGTCCTAGGTCCTCAGATGCTTTGTCTCCTAAGAGTGACTCGTGTCCATCAGGGACAACGATGAACAGCATGTTATGCCGTTTGCCTTTCACAGTCACTTTAAGTCTCCATGCACCTTTTGTTTGTATTCACTGGTTAATATAAGCCTTCAGAGGTGTGACTTTCACTGAATCTTTTAGGCTTTTAAGTCAGTGTGTTGAAATCCTTCTCACTGATCAAGTGAGCTTTGGTTACTGTTTCAGTGTCAATTTTAAATGTTACAATTGTCCCATTGACTAACATTGGAGCAGTCCATTTATCATCTGTGACTGTACTTACAGTTTGACCCATATTGTTTATTTCTGAGGACTGAAAAGTGACATCATGTGACACCATTTTAATGAAAAATGTGTCACTCAAATCATCGCTGTCATCTGTGTCTTCCTGCACTGTGTGTACACCCCGGTGACTTTTCTTCTTAGAGAGACACATCATTGCATAATGATTTTGTCCTTTACATTTTGCACATGTTTTTCCATAGGCAGGACATTGTCTCGGTCTGTGTTTTTCTCACCACATCTCTTGCAGGTGAACATTTCTTTTTCACTGGTTTTAACCCTGTAACCATTAGGGGTCCGAGCAGCAAAGCTGCTTGGCTCCTATTGTTTCTGTAACGTTTTTTTTTCCCTCAAATTCTGTAAAAGTCATACTGCAGCCTATGACGTAAGTCGAAAACTCTTGAATTTTCAGGTATGGTTACCAATAACCAACTCTACCCATAAACCCAAATTTGTGGTACTGCACCCAAAGGTGGCTCTATTGTAAAAATATCATGAATTAGTCTTATTTCTCCTCACCAGATTGACCTGGACTCAAAATTCTTTCAGAATATTAATCTCTAAAATCAGACGCATTTATACAATTATAAAATGTATTCTTTTCCCACAATTTCATATTAAAGCTAAACATGATTAAAAGATTCACAGGCTACAAAAATCAAAAATTCACCAAAATCGCCACATAAAATCTTTAGACCATGCCTCACAAAAATCAAACAGAATTTGTTTTACTTAGTTCCATTTGAGAAATATTGGCCAATAAAGTTGGAGCAGTTAGCCCATTTTTCTTATATGACCATTTTGTTATTGTATAAAAAAAACATACAACTATTATTAGGTGGATACCAATACCCCCACTACTAATAAACCCAAATTGTGGTACTGCACCCAAAGTTGGCGCTATTTAAAAATAATATGAACTAGCTTTATTTCTCCTTACGAGATTGACCTGGACCCAAAATTCTTTCATCATATTAATCTCTAAAATCAGATGCATCTTTTTCGCCTAATGTCTAAAAATGTTTACTTTTCCCACAATTTCATAGAAAAGCCAAACATCCACAGTCTCAACCCATTTTGCCTATATGACCATTTTGTTATTGTATAACTACCATACGGCTATCATTAGGTGGATACCATTAACAGTGCAAATTTTCAGATCTGTACTCTTTTAAGAAAGTCCTTAATTCTCATGTGAAATGTGTGCTTGGAGTTTTCTTGATGTTTTGTGCTTATCAATTGACATTTTCACCACGTGAATGAGGCTTCATGCAGTTCAGGAATGTCAGTGGCTCAATGGGATAATGCCATGTACTGGTGGTCTTTAGGTTGACGGTTCGAATCCTGACTATAGAATTATGAACATGCCATTCTGTCATTGCCACTCATTTAAGAAACACAACATTGAACAGCACCTGAAATTCATCAGGCAATCAACATTCCGGCTCATTCCAAGAATCGGTCTGCCAAGACACAGTATGGCATTAAGGAGAACATCTCCATTAACCATTTTTCCTTCATAACTAACTCTGTCATATTTATGTATCTTCTGTTAGTGTTCTTGACTAAAAATGTTTAATTTCCCCAGAATTTCAAAGATTTTTCAGGTATATGCTTTGAAGAAAGCCCTAAATTCACTTGAGAAATGTGTGCTTTGAGTTTTCTGGATGTTGTGTGCTTATCAATAGACATTTTGACCATGTGAATGAGGCTGCAGTTCAGGTTTATAAGTGGAACATCTTTCCTTAAATATGACAATATGTTACATTTATATGTCTTCGATTAGTGTTCTTGACTTTTAATTTTGCTCGGACCCCGTTAATCACCGGTTGCGGTTATATTTGTTTTTAAATTTGCTTCACGGCTTTCCTTTTCCTTTTTTGCCATGGCGTTCACTGCTACGTCTTCTTCGCGCACTGCTCCATGAGCAGGCTCTCTGAAAGTCAGCACATTTAGTCGTGCCAGCTCACTGGCTTGACATATTTTTATTGCACTGTCCAACGTGAGGTCTCTTATCATGGAGTCTCTGAGATCACCAAAATTACAGGACTGAGCTTTAATCTTGAGGTTGGTAAGAAAAGTATCAAAACTCACCCTGGTGCTGTAGGCGTTAGCGAAAGATGTACCTCTCGTACGTTTCATTTTTCTTTGATAGACAGTGCTCATCATATTTCTTCAAGGCTTCAAACTTTTCTTTGTCCTCGGGTTGAGCATACACAAAAGTGTTGAAGATCTCTATTGCTTCTGTGCCGACAGTGAGCAGCATGGCTATTTTCTGTCATCTGCTAGTCGGTCCACTCCGACAGCTGCAATATACAGCAGAAACTGCTGTTTGAAAGCCCTCCAACTTGCATCTACGTTTCCAGTCAGCGGACTTGGCGGTTTCATTGCAGCCATCATGTTGTCGCTTCTTATTCTTGACCCGACTCGTGGTACTATGTAATGTTCTTATTCATCTATGAATAAAACATCATGAATCGAACTTGTGCTAGCTTCAGCCTGCTGTTTTTAACATAGACATCCTATACATAGACTGCTGGGACGCAAGAAATGCAGCCGCCATCTTGAAGTGGGAATGGGGAGCGAGGGAGCAGCATAAAGTCCGAGGGGAGATTGGAACAGAGGATGTATTTCTGCTTGGGGAACACAGTTTGGCAACAACAACCACTATTCAGACTTGTTATCATTGGTTGTGTATGTGTTTCATAAGATAAGGCTGCACCACATTGCCAAACTCGGTTCTCTTGAACTTCACAAAGGAAGCGCGAGAAGAAGCTATGCAAAACAGTCCTCTTTCAGGGTTTTAATCCAACACAGATATTGATATTTTTTACATTCACATTGCCTTGCATAGACTACATTGGTCAGTCTGCATTTACCATGACTGCTCTTTATTGTTTTTTGAATTTCACTCCTAATTCATGATAATCAGGCCTAATGCAATAGATTTTTTTTCCATGATAATTCTTTTGTATTTTATTCTCTTATTTTTTAAACATATTTTGAATTTCACTCGTTCTGGTCTGATCATTTTCCTTTATCAATTCCCACCTGCAAACACCAGTCCATTCCATCCATCCATCCACAAATAAACATTCCATCAGCAGGTTTGTATCATGACACATTCTCCTTTTAGGCAAAGTATAAGACAATACTTTAACAGTATAATTGTAACCATGATATAAATGGAGTCAGTCAAGTAACAATATTCCAATACTAACATTGTTGGGTAAGACAGAATTTGGTTTTATCTGAATCCAGTGAAACAGATTGGTGGTTTTAGCTGATATAAAAACTTTCAAGTGTTTATATATGTTGTTTAAGTATTTGGCAGATGCTTTATTCCAAAGCGACATACAAAAAAAAAATACATATAAAACAATCACTGTAAACATAATTTAAGGAAAGAATGTAAACATATCACTGTAAACATAATTTAAGGAAAGAATGTTGTTAAAAGTAAATACAAAACATCAATACAAATTGTCAAGACAGAATAAACTCTGCTGCTGCAGCAATAGTCAGAGATACAGTCTATAAAAGGCAAGATATATAGATATCTAATGTATTCATACATTGTTTATGTAGGATATATATGTAGCAGAGTTGTGGACTCGAGTCACATGACTTGGACTCGAGTCAGACTCGAGTCATAAATTTGATGACTTTAGACTCGACTTGACAAAATCTTGAAAGACTTGCAACTCGACTTGGACTTTAACATCAGTGACTCGTGATTTCACTTGGACTTGACCCTTTTGACTTGAAAAGACTTGCTACTTTCCTCGAACCCAAAGATTAAAAAGTATGTTCACACGACACTGATCACTCTTTCTCCCTTTGCACCTGTGTACATCTGTGTGCATGGCAAGACATCCAATCAAATTAGATCCACGTTGTTTCGACCTGACAGCATCCAACCAATCAAAGTACGAGACAAACAATAAAGAGGAACAAACTAAACGCGCGCAACAGTAGGCAAAAATGATACCAAAGGTAGTTTCGTTTGGGTACAAAAACTATGAGGTGATAAACAAAAAAATAATTGCAGTTTGTAAAACATGCGGGAGCAAGATTACAGACGGAGACGCGACAACTTCGAACTTCGTCCGACATTTGAAGTTACACAAAGAACAGTAAGTTTTGAACACTAGCTTGTTGGCTGAGTAACTGAATTGCTAGCTAGCTACATATCAATGAGACTGTAAACTCACTGTTAACACCACCTTGACTTAAAAACATGGTAAACTGTATCTCCTGTGGGTTCATGTATGTATAAGTTCACTATTTTGCACGTTAAGCTCCCTTTATGGGTTGTCTTGGATGAAAGAGTTTTTGACATCAAAATGTTGATAAATGGTCCAGTCTCGAGCTTTTGGCTAATTTGGAATCACCCCCTGCGTCAGAATGGTCAGCATTCATAAAATTATCCTTAAATCAACCCAAGCTAAACATTCCTTAACTTCCGCTTGATATTTGGAATACAAAATGGCAAAATTAAACACGACAGAAACTGTATTTCGCTAAGACACTCGTTTTGGAACATCAGCAAACACCACTAACCACTCGGTGAGTTGCACATCTTTGAAAACGAACGTTTAGGGTTGATTTAACTAGGACCGCTTTATGAATGCCCGTATCTGAATCACGGGGGTGATTATAAATTAACCAAAAGCTTGAGACTGGATAGATTAGCTAGTCAGTGGATCATACACAGTAGACTGCTGCCAGTGTAACCTGCGTTGTGTTTTCTTGTTTTCCTTTCAAGCATGGTCTCGGACGCTCAGCATTGGGTGCAGCGGTTTTATTGCCTGCACAATGGGTCAGCAAACATAAAGGACAGGTTTTAAACATTTCCTGGTCCGCCTGCAGCAGATACCGTCTTTTCTGCTCTAATATAAAATGGAGTCGCGCTGACCATGTGCGCTGACCATGTGGCGACCGGCGATAACACAAAAGTGGCGGGAAAGAATAGACATTTTAGATAGTGCTAGCAAAGCCACAAGTGGGATTAAACATACATAAAACTAAAACAACTTATCGGTTACCTGCACAATGGGTCAGCAAACATAAAGGACAGGTTTTAAACATTTCCTGGTCCGCCTAGACAAAATGAATACAATATTACAAATTCCAAACGAAAGTCAAAAATCAAATAAAAGAACAATACCATGCCAAATATCAGAAGTGTATTCAACAACCGTCTAGAGATAAGTGACAATAGTAAAATTACTTATAACAAATGTTTAATGCGGACACGTTTTGTGCACAACCTACTTGCTGCAGGATATCCGGAATGCCACATTAGCAACATATCAAAATAAAAGTCTTGACCCAATGATACAGGATTTAACTATTTACATACTCATTTTATTTGCTCCGTTACACCAGCAGCAAAACTTAGGCAAGCCTAATCAAATCAAGGTCAGTTTAGCCTATATTACGAATATGTGTACCATTTTAGCTTGCTGCCAGACGATTTTTTCCGATAGGAAAACTAAGTATCTCACTCTCTCCAGCACACCAGATTCCATTGATATAAATGGCAATTTTACTTGGCAGCACATTGGAGTTGCTAGCTGCTAGTCTACTGCTGCCTCCTTAAGGTTGTTTATGTAATTTAGGTAATTCACGACTAAGCTGAATTATCACCGAAGACATAGAATTGCACAATTAGACTTAATCATTGAGCCAGCAGTAGACCAACAATTTCTGTATGATGCAGGTAAAATTGCTGTTTTTGCCAATGGAATCTGGTATGTCGGAGAGAGTGAATTGACAAGCATACTTCAGTTTCCTGTTGGAAAGGGCTGTTTGATGGCAAGGTACAGCAGTAAAAATATTATTAATAAGAAAAGGTACACTGAAAATGAAATTTATTTTATCAATGTAATGTTAAAACATACACACTCTTACAGTATACAATACAATTAATATTAACCCCAAAAATAATATTAACACAACGTTAGCATTTTCTGACATCTGTTTGATATGCTTACCTGTTACAGATTTGAAGAATACCAGATGAATAAAAGCATCATAGATGAACCACAACAGCCTTCAATCTCACAATTCTTGGACATTCGTGTAGGGCATTACAGCATGAGTCATCCACAGCAGAAAGCTATCACTAATGCAATACTGTCCGACTTGATTATTGATTGCAACCTTCCCCTGTCTATTGTGGAAAAAAAGAGTTTTCGGCACTTTCTGACAGTAGTTGACAGTAAGTACAGCCCAGTGTGTCGCAGAACGTTGACATCAAAAACAGAGAGCATCGCTGCGGAGAGACGTTCAAGATTAAAAACTCAATTGAGCAACACTGAGCATGTTTCAGTCACTGTGGACATTTGGTCTGACTGAAAGATGAGGGGATTCCTTGGTATCACTGTCCACTGGATAGAGAGAGAGACAGAGAGGATACAGCTAAAGACTAATCTCTTGGCCTGCAATCGCTTCAAAGGCTCACACACAGCTGAACGAATCTGTGACCAATTTGAGGCAATATGCGATGAATACAGCATCAAAGATAAATTGGACTACATTATTAGTGACAATGCTGCTAACATGCGAAAGGCATTCACTGTGTGCTTCCCCAGTGAACAAGAGGATGATGACGGAGATCATCTTGATGACCCTGATCTCTGGTGTGACTTAACCCTGGAAGAACAGCAAACGGTAGATGCTGCTATGGCAAAGAAACAGCGCCTGCAGTGTTTTGCGCATACGCTTCAGCTGGTGGTGGGAGACGGTTTGAAAGAAACAAAAGTGGCATGTCCTTCTCTTTCCAAGTTATCAAAACTTAGCTCACTGCTCCACACAAGCACAACATTCAAAGATGTGTTTGATAGTGAATTTGGGGAACAGAAAGGCATCCTGACACACTGAGGCAAGTAAAGGCAGTTCTCCACTGTGATCATCTAAGGCTCTGTGCTGTTCTAGAAAAGGCTGGGCATAAGGAGTTGTCATTCACGCCACGAGAGTGGAATCTGTTGAAGGAGTTGGTGGACATTTTGAAGCCGTTTGGAGAAGCAACTGATCTGACACAGGGTGATAAGGTCGTCACAATCAGTGCAGTTGTTCCATCCGTCTTGTCCCTCAATCACCACCTTGAGAAGCTGAAGCCTCAAGTTCGTTTCCTGAGCGGCCTGGTCAGAATTCTCCAGGCATCCCTGAACAAAAGATTTCTTGGGATATTCATTAACGTGAAAATGGCCAGGACTCAAGATGGGATCACTGCCCCCTTTTCAGACCCAGTCTACCTGAAAGCAGCCGCCTTGGATCCAGCCTTTTCTCTGCTGTGGGTGGAGCCTCATGTGCTGGTCAATCGTGACATCAAGGCAGAGGTGGCACGAGTTAAAGGTAAATACTATTGACTTCAATGCAACTTTTTTCCTCATAGTCTGGTCTAATTGACCAGGGCCGCTGACAGGTTTGGCTGGGCCCAGGACAAAATTCTCTCAATGGCCCCCCCCCCCCCTTAAATGACGGAAATTCAAAAAAATACTCATTACTCAACAAACAATTTATTTGAACATTTTAACATTAACTTTGTGTGCAACTATTTAGGTGCGAAATGCCATGCGCCAGACTTTTGTGGTGGCAAAGTCATCAATGAGGTCATTGAAGTCCAGCTTCTTTGCAAGCTTGTGCTCTATGGAAAGCATTGCCAGCCCGTTGAGCCTCTCCTGTGACATCTTTGAGCGCAAGTAGTTTTTTATTAGCTTCAATTTGCTGAAGGCTCGCTCACCTCAAGCCACAGTCACAGGCATGGACAGGAAGATCCTGAGCAAAATGCAGAGGTCCCCATAAATGCTCTGAAGCCCCATTTCGTATATGGCATTCAAAAGATCCAGGGATCCAAGATTTTCTTTGAATGTTGCACTGTATATTTTTTTAATGTGCAGGATTTGGTCTTGAATGGACTCCGTCAGGTCACTCTTGTACTTTTCAGTGAGATTTTTGCAGGCTTCCTTGATGCTGTCCTCCGGCATCTCCCTGAACTTCCAGAGGACACTGTCCATTGCAGCATTAAACACTTTGTCCCGAAAGAGGTCCTCTGGGCTTTGCACCTCTGTCTCTGTCTGTTGCTCATCAAAAAAGCGTTTCCTCTTTCGAGTCTTCACTTCAATCTTGCCACTGATGCCCATGTCAGTGGCAACAGCAGTTGCCTCTTTCAAAAAATTGTTCCAAGAGGAACGCAATAATGCAATCTCCCCCTCCAACTCTTTAATATTAGCTGCTTGGACATCCAATGAGATTGTTGAGGACTGACTTATAATGTTCCTGTCCTCGATACATTGTAGCACCTTCGTCCAAAATGTGAGGAGCAAGACAGCATTAAAGGATTGAAAGTAGGTTTTCAGCCCATGTGCCTCAGCTTTTGTGTCATTGCTCAGGTTTCCTGTTGAAATGAGTCAAGTGCCTGTATCACGCTTGGCAAATGTTTTGCCACTGGGCGCACAGCTTCAATCCGAGCACTCCATCGCGTGTCTGATAAGAGGTGAAGACAACATCCCAAAACTTTTTTGAGGATTCCCCACCGTTGAGGACTTCCACTGAACAGTTTGTACAGCTGATTTACAAAGCCAAAGAAAAGATCAACTTCTGGGCAAGCTCTGGCAGCATGGACACCAACCAAGTTTAAGGTGTGAGATGCACATGGGGAGAATCTGGCCAAGGGGTTCTTATCTAGTATGCGCGCTTGCACCCCTTTCACCTTTCCAGCCATGTTTGCACCATTGTCATAGCACTGACCCCTACAATCAGCTAGGTCTATTCCATGCTGGTCAAGTGCTTCCTTACTTTAAGCACATTACCTCTCACCTGACAGCCAAAACGAGTTCATTGAACTTTGTGCACAACGTGTCCTGAAGGCTATTTTGAAGGAAAGGCAAGAGACCTCATTTTATTCAATTATGTGTGATGCAACCCCAGACATCTCTAATGTGGAGCAAAATGTATTGTTACTGAGGTATGTCAGTCAAACCTCCCCTTGGCCAATGTGCTGGGGTTGCCTCTGCAACCCCAGCAACTTAAAGTTGCTGGGGTTGCAGAGGCAACTATTAACTATGTTGTTTGTGCTGTACAAGAAGTGCTCAGAGACATACATAGTCACACTCACAAAGCTCTAAAAAATAGTCTCGCTTTAGAGGAGCCCATCAAAAGTGTGGTTGAGTCTCAAATTGATGAGTGTTTTGAGAAGGTGATTAATCCTTTTGTTGCATTAAAGAGTGAGAGCAAGAGAATGGTCTATTTTTCTGAGAAATGGAGGAAGATAGATCCAGTTGAACTTGTTCTTGGAACAAGATTTGCTACATGACATAACAGAACAACTTGAACTTTTCTACAAACCACTGTCAAAGATAAATGTATGTACATACCAATTCTTGAAACGCTGAAGACCATTTACAATCACCCAAATATCAAAGATATCTTGATTAGAAATCCTAAACAAAGTCAGCATTTACTATATGACATACAGGATGGAGAATTCTTTAAGGATTATGTGCTCTTCTCAAAACAAGAGCATGCTATACAGATCCAGCTTTTTTTTTGACGAATTTGAGTGTTGTAACCCCCTTGAATCAAAAAGAGGAATCCATAAGTTAGGAGCCATCTATTTTACCCTCAGAAATGTTTCACCTAAATACAATTCAAGTTAGCTAAATATCCATGTGGCTGCTTTGTTTAATGCACAAGATATCAAAACATATCGGTTTGAGAAAATACTAGCGCTACTTGTCCAAGATGTCTCAGCTCTTGAAACGAATGGAATTCAGATTCCTCTATTTGATCATACCATTTATGGAACCATTATACAAGTTACTGGAGCCAACCTTGGTATTCATTCTTCATTTGGTTTTGAGGAATACTTTAGTGCAAGATACAGAGCTTCATGTTGAACACTGGCAGACAATGCAGAGCAATCCCACTTTACCTTATGTGATGGGAGTAAAAAAATCTTGCCCTTTGAATTTGTTGCAATATTTTCACACAACAGCAAACTTCTCAGTTGATATAAACCACAATATATTTGAGGGTGTTGCACAGTACGAAATGAAATGACTCATTCAGCACCTGATTAGAAATGACACTACATCAGCAGAAGTGCATAGGAGAATTCAGAGTTTCAACTATAGCTTCACAGTACCAAAGAACAAACCACCTGGTGTAAAATTAGTGGAGGGTTCGAATGACTCGGGCTTAAATGCCATTCAGAGCTGGTGTTTACTGTGTCATCTACCCATTATGTTTGGAGATCTTGTGCATCCTAATGATCAGCACTGGTATTTGTTCATTTTATAGCATATAATATAGTTTTTTCTTCAGTTGTCTCCTCAGGTATCACCATCTACCTGAAACATCTAATTTGTGAGCACCATCGCTTATTCAAGCATTTGTATCCAAGCAATAGAATACTGCCAAAGCATCACCCTATGGTGCATTATCCACGATGTATGCAGAAAATTGGACCACTGATTCATAGTTGGTGTATGAGATATGAAGCAAAACAGAACTTCTTTAAAAGGCAGCTAAAAAGCTTCAAGAACATTACAAAAACATTAGCAAAAAAACACCAGTGTCTCATGGCTTACTTATGGCAAACATTTGATCCAAATGACATGAAAATGGGACCAGGCAAAATTAAACCCTTGAATGAAATGGAAGTTGGGACTAAAGTTTCTGAAAACCTTAAAATGCCTGTTTGGACGAAGGTTCTTGATGTTAAATGGGTGAAATGCAATGAAAATGTATTTCGGCCTGGTTTGGCCATATGTGTGAAAGTTGAAAATGAGTTACCAGTTTTCGCTGTTATCCAGAAAGTTTTAATCAAAGATGAGCATGTCATTTTTTATAACAACTGCTTTAGAAACCATATGCTTAAATGAACATGTCCATGCGTACAAGGTATTGCATATTTCAGAGGCGGCCTTTGTCTTAGACATAGAAGGTATTTTTTACTCCAGAATATTTGATATACTGATGTCTCATGGCGGTGATACATATTTGTTTATTGTGCCTTACTGTTTCATGTAATTTCTCTCTCTTATATTTCTTCTCTTCACTACTCTAATAGACCTCTGAAGAATAAGTCCCGCCTCCGAGGCTCCCAGTTCCCTCGGTTAAATGTCTATGGGAAATAACATGGCGTTTTTTGAATGATCGTACATAACAAACTCTGTAGGTGGCCAAGAAGTAAAAGCTGCTCATGTTTTGAAGTACACACTTTTTCCATCTAGTTTCCTTCTTCAGCGTTTACTTCTTCGACCAGCATCCTTCAGTCAAGGCTTTAGGCCCTTTCCCACAAGCGTCTTACGCCTCGTGCCCACTGCATCCGTCCGTTGACTGATCCCCATTGACTTTGAATGGGGACGGATGCGCAATGCATTGTGGATCCATGCGCTCCGTTGGAGCCTTCGGCGCTGTCAAAAAGTTGAACAATTTTCAACTTTTTGATGGCGCCGAATTGATTTGGTAAGTTGACCCTGTGTTGATTTTCACAGAAATGACTTTCATAAAATATTTACTTTCATACGTATTCATAAAAAAAGTGTCAAAAGAATAGCATTTTAGATTTCAGGAAAGTTAATTCAACATGTTTTGAAGATGGGCTACTATGCTAATCTGAGATATTTGTGCCAATTACTCGTTATAAATCCTAGTCTTTACATTACAATTCCTATAAATATTCTTCACTTTTATCTTCAGATATAAGTGTAGGACATTGGTAAGAACTGTTTCCTTGTTATGATAGATATCAATTGTAACCAGTTGCTGTTCATTCTAGAGGCAAGAGAGCCTATCGATTCATTAAATATGCCTCATTGATTATTAATTGATTGTTCTATTACATTCTAAATTTACATTTAGTTATCTGTGACGACATTCAGCAATAGTTTATACAGTAGTAGATTGTGAGAAGGTAAAACCCCAGTGTTTTTATTTCATATTTTCTCCCTAAATATATCTATATATATCTTTCTATATATATATATATATATATATATATATATATATATATATACGTATATATTTGATGCCTTTCCTGCAGGTGTTGGGGACTCTGCTGCTCCAGACTGTGGACAGTGCTGGATGCTGCTGGTCATCCTGTGTCCATCCTCTGCTCTTTTCCTCTCCCTCCTCTCATCCTTCGTCGTCTACCTCCGCTGCAGAAGGAAGGGTAGCGTATATATCTCTGTTAACTGTCATCTTCTAGCTTGAGAAGACCTACGCTTCATATTGTTTTCTGTATAAGCACAACTGTCTCGTTGCATCCCGGTATCATGCGATTTCATGCTCATGAGCACAAACGTTAATCTATTGAATCGTGTCCCAGAGCACGATTGTCAGACTATTTTCGTGCTACACAGAACGAAATGTAAACCAATGCATTCTGAATGGGAGCATTTCTCCGATGTTTCCGTGCTACACAGAACGAAATGTAAGCCAATGCATTTTGAATGGGAGCGTTTTGCAGACGAGAGAGAGAGTGTGCGCAGACAGTACAGTGCACCCTCTAGTTATATATATGTCAATATATATGTCAATTAATATGTCAATATTTCCGATTTTTTAAGCAGACCTCCTCAAAAACTGAAACGAACGTACTCCAAAGAACGCAGGTTTCTCAGACAATTATGGGATACAATGATTTCCCCGTTTTTTCCACAAAACGAAAAAAGAGAGAGAGAAAAAGAGAGAGGGAGAGGGAAAGAGAGGATTCAGAAGGGGTGTGCACAGAGAGTGCAGTGCATCCTCTAGTGATATATATGACAATATTCCCGATTTTTTTAAGCAGACCTCCTCAAAAACTGAAACGAACGTGCTCCACAGAAAGCGGGTTTCTCAGAAAATTAACGTGCTCCACAAAACGAAACGAGAGAGAGAGAAAGAGAGAGGGAGAGAGAGAGAGAGGCTTAAGAAGGGGTGTACGCAGATTGTACAGTTCACCCTTTAGTTATATATAGGTCAATATTTCCATTTTTGAAGCAGACCTCCTCAAAAATTGAAGATAAATTAATAAATAGAAATAATCGTGCTCCACAGAACGAAATGTAAACCAATGCATTTTGAATGGGAGCGTTTTTCAGAAGAGAGAGAGAGAGTGCGCAGACAGTACAGTGCACCCTCTAGTTTCGCACGCGCGTTTCTCCGACAATTGTCCTGCTCAACAGAACGAAATGAGAGAGAGATGTTTTTGTCTTATGTTTGTGTCAAAACAATAAATACATCAAAGGGTAAATGTAGTGTACTAGGGATACTCTGATTTTCCTGTGTTTTACAGCAGACCACCTCAAAAACATTTCGTTGTCATGCTCACGAAAAGTAATCTATAAAATCATGCCCCAGAGAACGATTGTCTGACTTATTTCGTGCTACACAGAACAAAATTTAAACCATTGCCTTTCAATTGGGATATTTTCTTCGACCACATAAGGGGTGTGCCCAGATAGTACAATGAACCCTCTACTTATGTATGTGTCAAAACAACAAATGCATCAAAGGGTAAATGTAGTGTATTAGGGATACTCTGATTTCCCCGTTTTTTACAGCAGACCTCCTCAAAAACCTTTCGTTCTCACGCTCACGGAAAGTAATCTATTGAATCGTGTCGCAGAGCACGATTGTCCGACATTATTCGTACTGCACAGAACAAAATGTAAACCCATGCATTTTGGATTGGAGCGTTTCTCAGAATATACACAGGTATATGTATATATATATATATATATATATACAGTGGGGCAAAAAAGTATTTAGTCAGCCACCAATTGTGCAAGTTCTCCCACTTAAAAAGACGAGAGAGGCCTGTAATTTTCATCATAGGTAAACCTCAGCTATGAGAGACAAAATGAAAAAAAAAATCCAGAAAATCACATTGTCTGATTTTTTAAGAATTTATTTGCAAATTATGGTGGAAAATAAGTATTTGGTCACCTACAAACCAGCAAGATTTCTGGCTGTCACAGACCTGTAACTTCTTCTTTAAGAGGCTCCTCTGTCCTCCACTTGTTACCTGTATTAATGGCACCTGTTTGAACTCCTTATCAGTATAAAAGACACCTGTCCACAACCTCAAACAGTCACACTCCAAACTCCACTATGGCCAAGACCAAAGAGCTGTCAAAGGACACCAGAAACACAATTGTAGACCTGCACCAGGCTGGGAAGTCTGAATCTGCAATAGGTAAGCAGCTTGGTGTGAAGAAATCAACTGTGGGAGCAATTATTAGAAAATGGAATACATACAAGACCACTGACAATCTCCCTCGATCTGGGGCTCCACGCAAGAACTCACCCTGTGGGGTCAAAATGATCACAAGAACGGTGAACAAAAATCCCAGAACCACACGGGGGGACCTAGTGAATGACCTCCAGAGAGCTGGGACCAAAGTAACAAAGGCGACCATCACTAACACACTACGCCGCCAGGGACTCAAATCCTGCAGTGCCAGACGTGTCCCCCGGCTAAAGCCATTGCATGTCCGGGCCCGTTTGAAGTTTGCTAGAGAGCATTTGGATGATCCAGAACAGCATTGGGAGAATGTCATATGGTCAGATGAAACCAAAATAGAACTTTTTGGTAAAAACTCAACTCGTCGTGTTTGGAGGAGAAAGAATGCTGAGTTGCATCCAAAGAACACCATACCTACAGTGAAGCATGGGGGTGGAAACATCATGCTTTGGGGCTGTTTTTCTGCCAAGGGACCAGGACGTCTGATCCGTGTGACGGAAAGAATGAATGGGGCCATGTATCGTGAGATTTTGAGTGAAAACCTCCTTCCATCAGCAAGGGCACTGAAGATGAAACGTGGCTGGGTCTTTCAGCATGACAATGACCCCAAACACACCGCCCGGGCAACGAAGGAGTGGCTTCGTAAGAAGCATTTCAAGGTCCTGGAGTGGCCTAGCCAGACTCCAGATCTCAACCCCATAGAAAATCTTTGGAGGGAGTTGAAAGTCCGTGTTGCCCAGCGAAGGCCCAAAAACATCACTGCTCTAGAGGAGATCTGCATGGAGGAATGGGCCAAAATACCAGCAGCAGTGTGTGAAAACCTTGTAAAGACTTACAGAAAACGTTTGACCTCTGTCATTGCCAACAAAGGGCATGTAACAAAGTATTGAGATGACCTTTTGTTATTGACCAAATACTTATTTTCCACCATAATTTGCAAATAAATTCTTTAAAAATCAGACAATGTGATTTTCTAGATTTTTTTTTTTCATTTTGTCTCTCATAGCTGAGGTACCATCATAGATACCTATGATGAAAATTACAGACCTCTCTCATCTTTTTAAGTGGGAGAACTTGCACAATTGGTGGCTGACTAAATACTTGCCCCACTGTATATATATATATTAGGGGTGCAACGGATCACAAAACTCACGGTTCGGATCGGGTCACGGTTTTTGAGTCACGGATCGGATCATTTTCGCATCAACGAAAAAGATAACAAGACAAATGTGACAGCTTTCAATTGCTTTTTGTTTTATTTTCAACATTCAACAGTGAACAACAGGCTGGAAAATACTCTCTCGCTTGGAACTCAACATTCAACAGTGAATAACAGGCTGTACAAAATAAAGTGCATGAACAAACTAAAGTGCACAGAGAAGCACAGCGGACCTGGATTTATAACTTTAAATTATTTTTCAAAAAGATGAGGATGTCTGCATTGCCTGGGGAGAGTGTAGACCTTTTTGCAGTCACTATGTCCCCTGCAGTGGAAAATACTCTCTCGCTGGGAACTGAAGTGCCAGGCACAGCAAGGTAACGTCTAGCCATCATGGCAACATGAGGGTATTTGCCCTTGTTGGTCTTCCACCAATTCAGTGGATCACCATCAACCGGAATGCCACTTGCTGCTCGGCAGTATGCCACTTCCTCTTCAATGGCATCAAGAAACGGCTTCTTGCCTGTGTCCTCCCTGCCTGCAAAGGTCTCCCCGAAAAGCGCCTCCATGGCTGACTTCTTTTGTGGAGATGTCCCTGCGCCTCCTCCTGTCGGCTCAGTGGCTTGACCCTGGAACAAACAATTATTTGATGTTAAAATCTTTTTTTTCAGTTTTCACAGAACTATTATTGCAGCAATAACATTATTATTATTAATTTCAATTAAAAGACGTACAATTCTTATAGCAAAATAACTAAGACTGAACTGCAGTATATTTAAGTGGCCTAAGTCACTCGTATTTTAAATTGTTTTTACCTCTTCATGTTCTTCAGTGCCCAACTTGCCCACAATCTCAGTGGTGAGATCGTTGTATGTTCTCTGGCGCAGGGCAGGATCTAGGTGAGACAGGGACTTGAATCTTGGGTCCAGTGCAGTCGATCTATGTAGATAGTTCTGTAGATCGGGGGGATCAGTGTATCTGCGGTTCAGGTCTGCTTTATTAGCAGCTTTGACATCCCGGCTGATGGTGCTGTCTCCCTCACATGGGTCCATGGATTGTATAATCTTTGTTTTTAGGGGTAGGACCATGGATACAGATGGAGCAGATTCAGTGCTTAATAGGGTTGTAACCATTTTGAGTGGTTTGAGCACCTGGAGGACCTCCTCTGCCACTTTCACATCATCATCAGACAAGGTGACAATGTCTCTGATATTTTTTTTCAGAGCCTTTTCAGTCAGTGCAGAGTATATAGCTGCCTGCTGCTCAAGATAGCGCTCCAACATGTCATACGTGGAGTTCCACCTTGTTGGGACATCCTGTATCAGCTTGTGAGTAGGCAGCTGTAGCATTTCCTGCTTTGTTTTAAGCACATGAGCTGCTGTTGTGCTGCGGTGGAAAAATGAAACCACCTTTCTGATCCTCCCAAGCAGTCTGTCCATCTTGTGTGATGCTGTTCCCCTTTGGGATGCTAAATTAATCACGTGGGCAAAGCACCCTATCTGTGGCCCCAGTCCAGCTTCCTTCACTGCACTTACTTGGTTTTTGGCATTATCTGTGGTGACTGGGATGTTGTTTTTTGGCCTCTCTATTTTCCACTCTGCTACTGCTTCTGTCAGTACCTGCGCCAGATTTGTGCCGGTGTGGCTCTCGTAGAGTGGGCGTGTCTGCAGCACTGGGCTCTTTATCTCCCACTCCGGTGTTATGTAGTGCACAGTCACCGTCACGTAACTTTCAGTGGCTCTAGAGGTCCACCCGTCTGTAGTGAGGGCAACGGAGGATGCCTTGGATAATTCATCCACAATAATCTTTTTTTGTTTCTCATAAAGTTCGGGAACGATCTTGGTTGTAAAGTGGGTGCGCGAGGGTATTTCGTACCGTGGCTCAAGCACCTTAATCATGTTTTTAAAGCCTTTATTCTCCACAACGGAGTATGGCCTCATGTCTGCCGCTATAAACACCCCAATCGATTTGGTGATGGCTTTTGCCCGGTCAGAGCTCGCAGGAAAGCACTGCTTAAATGCATCGGGGAGAAGCAGTTGCAGTGCATTTTTTCTTTTTCCTCCAGTTACTCCCGACACATCCAGTTACTCCCGACACACACACACACACACACACACGTGGCTGGCCATGCTCGAGGTGTTGCTGTGGTCGTATGGCATTCTGGTGCCACAATGCCGACACACCGTGGCCATTTTGTCCACCACCCTTATTCCGTTTTCATTATAGTGCACAGGGAAGCCAAAGTGATCCCATACAGCTGATTTAAATGATGCAGGCCTCTCCAACTCCTCCGCTCCGCCGCTCGCCATGCTGCCACGCTAAATGTTCAGTAAGCATGCGCCGATGACGTCTTGTTCTTCTTCTTCTTGGTGTTTTATGGCGGTTGGCAATTGGCATCCACATGTTGGTGCATTACCGCCCTCTTCTGATCAATTTAATGAATCCAAAAAAAAATATCCAAACACTCACTCATTCACACTTTCTTGTTACGCTATATCCTATCATATAAACCTGTTTCTCTCAAAAAGTCAAATAATACTTTTATATATTTCCTCTTCCTTAAACTTAAACATTTTCCAAAGTATACACCTGCATTCCCAATGCGCCGATCACGTGAACGCGCAACTATTATTTGTCAGCTGACCCGCGGATCACGTGCGTCCCGCCCCGTGAGTGTTGATCGGGACGGATCACGGGAAATCCGTGATCCGTTGCACCACTAATATATATATATATATAGTCCTGGCTAATAGGGGCTCGCAGCGGATTTACTCACTTGGCAAAGTTTATGATTTTTATTGGACTGTTTGTTTATGAGAACGGTGGTAATGAGTGCTGTGAACATGGGACCAGCACTACGTTACAACACAAGCCAACCTGTCGTTTACGGTCGCAAAATACTTCTAGCCCTCCGGATTACATCAATAAGTTCAGATCAAACTGCTGGATAATGTACCAAAAGAACTCGAAAGAAAGATACACAGAGAAAACGGGCCGGACTGCTCCCTTCGATCCCCGGCGGAGGTCAGCCAACCCTCGAGGAGGAAGCGAGGGAGACGAGGCGGCATCAGGAGGAGACTACGGCAGAGGAAATTCAGACTAGCCCTACCTTCCATGATCTTAGCGAACCAATGCACCATCCAAAATAAAATCGAGGAAATAAGAACATATGTAAGGTACTCTTTTGAATTCCGCGAAGCGGCCCTGCTATGTTTCAATGAAACCTGGTTGCACGCTGCTGTATCGGATTCCCTCTATAATATTGAAGGTTTCTCACTTATTCGCGCAGACAGAAATGAAAACTCGTGGGCATGGTCTGCGCATACATTAATGAGTGGTGGTGCCATCTCTAGTATAGTTGATGAAGCATGCAGTTAGCATGTTGGACAGGAGGGGGCAGACGTGGAGAGGGAGAGGTAGAACGGGAATGAGCGAGGCACGCGAAAAGATGTAAGATGGTGAGAGTTGACAATAAAATAAATAAATGAAGCTGATAGTTTCATTATTGGACAACACAACATTTATGGCGACGAGGATGGTTGGATTAACCAAAGGACCTTCCAGATGCCAATAAGAATGACACAGATTTAACATTCGTAACAGCGACATTGAAAACTTCTAGAAAAACTAGCTAATTGCGTTGATTAGCAAGATGGAAGATGCTAATCATGAGGGCGCTGCCACTGGACAGGGAAAACTAGCAGTTGGATATGCATGAGCAAAAAATTCACCTCCTAACCGTTTGAACATGGGGGCTGCGGACGTATACACATAATTTACCCTTTGGATGGACTCCTATAACATCTTTGAAATAGCGAGTGGATTCAGACATAATCCAAATGTGGTAAGAAGAGCTACCTTGCTACATTGCATAGGCACCAAAAGGTCTGACATTGCAGAGAACATTAACAGTTGCCAGAGTTTTTGAAGCTGCACAAGCCGAAGCAAGAGCACTTTCGGAGGGCAGTAAACCGAGCGATAGCCAAGTGAACTTCAATAGGATTTGGATCAGCAGTGGAGCGCGCGCGGTGCACGAGAGAAGAAAGGAGCCCGCGAAAGACGGAGACGACAGGGCAACGAAATGTCACAGATGTGGACTGTCAAACCACACACCGGATGAATGTGGCGCCAGGACAGTTAAATGTTTATTAATGCAAGAGGGTCGGACACTATGCACGCTGCTTTATTAAAAAGAACAGCGAAAATGGAGGAAAAGACTCAACTAGTAAAAGTGATACAAAGCAGAGAAAGTCATACCAGGTGAAGTCAGAAAAGCCCATTAGGACAGTAGATGAGCTGAATTCAGATGATTCAGACAAATTTGTTTACTCAATTGACCCTGAAGGCAAGAAACTATTCAGATGAATGCGCAAAGACTGAAAATGGTCATTGATACAGGGAGTTGCAGAAACTTAATTGGAGATGGACTTTACAATAGACTTTTCAAAAGCAAGACAAAGCTGAGACCAACAAACAAGAAATTCTATGCATATGGACAGAAAAGACCTCTACCATGCTTAGGATTTTTTGAAGCAGAACTTTACTGGAAAAACAGTAAAGTAAAAGATGATGTCTATGTGATCAGAGGAGATGTAGAAGTACTGTTAGGAAGAGTGTCTAGCTTCTCACTAAATATACTGGACAAAAGAGAGACTGTGAAAACAATAAAACACTCAGCAGATAGATTTCAGAAACTGTTTGAAGAGTATGGAGATCTTTTCAAAGGACTTGGAAAGGTGAAAGGCTACACGCACAAAGTGACAGTTAATCCAACAGTACCACCAGTAGCACAGAAACTGAGACAAAAACTGAGACATACCACATGAAAGAAGCTGTCAATCAGTTGGATAAAATGCTGGAGCAGGATATCATTGAAGAAGTCAATGAAGGATCAGAATGGGTGTCAAACCTACTGCTCATCCCAAAGAAAGATACAGCAGAGATAAGGCTATGCGTGGACCTCAGAGAAGCGAAGAAAGCTGTGATCAGAGAACGCCATCCTGTACATACAGTGGATAGGCTTTTGGCAAATTGAATTAGATCCAGAATCAAAAAACCTGACTACATTCATAACACACAGAGGCTGCTACAGATACAAGAAAGTCCCTCTTGGATTGTCATCAGCACCTGAGGCCTACCAAAAGGCTATGGTTCTGTTGATATGTGGAATGCAAGGAATCGTATGCTACATAGATGACATGGTTCTATATGCAGATTATGAGGACCAGCTGGAAGAAAGGCTGAGAAAAGTCTTTAAAAAATTTCAAGAAAGAGGATTAACACTGAACAAAGATAAATGTGTACTGGGATTGAAACAAATTGAAACACTTGGACATGTCATTTCAGGAGAAGAAATCAAACCTGACCCAAAGAAAGTGGAAGCCATTAGCAATGCACCAAGACCAGAGAACGTGGCACATCTTCGTTCTTTCTTAGGCACATGTGGATTTCTGATGAAATTCATTCCAAACTATGCAAACCTATCAGAGCCGCTTAGAAGATTAACAAGAAAGGGTCAAGAATGGCAGTGGACAAGCAAGACTGAAAGGTCATTCATTAACGTGAAGAGAGCTATGGTAAACCAACCATGCCTTGCTTACTTTAAGCTTGATGCTCAAACTACAGTGATATCTGATGCGAGTCCAATAGGATAAGGTGCTGTACTGTTACAGAAACAGTCCAATGGACAAAACAAACCAATTGCTTATGCAAGTCGCTCACTGACTGCCACTGAGAGGCGCTATTCTCAAATTGAACATGAAGCTTTGGGATGTGTTTGGGCCATGGAACACTTCAGAACATACCTATGGGGAAGCAAGTTTATATTGCAGACAGATCATAAACCTTTGATCTATATGTTCAATCCAGAAAAAGCAACGATGTTACCACCACGAAATTCAGAGACTGGGAATGAGACTGCACCCTTTCGAATACACCATTGAACACATTGAAGGAAAGTGTAATGTTGCAGACTCACTCTCTAGATTGTCTTTGGTGGTAACAGAAGAACACGAATATGTCAACACGTACATGGAGAAGGTACTTTCTATCATCACACATGATGTACTAGCCATGACACTTGCCATCCGAAAGGATACTCAAGAGGATGATACTCTGCAACAACTATTCCAAATTGTTCAAACAGGACAATGGCCAAACAGAGATATCCGATGAAATGCAACCATACAAAAGATGTGTGGATGAATTATCTACCCACAATGGATTGAGCCTGAGAGTGCACAGGATTGTGCTACCATAAGGTAAAATTAAACAAGCAATGAACATAGCACATGAAACTCATCAAGGAGTAGTGAGAAAAAAACAATTCTTGAGAAACAAATTTTATTGGCCAAATATGGACATTGACATTGAAAGAATGGTCAGAAATTGCAATGCATGTGTACTGAATCAACCTCTACACGAAGATTAACCACTACAACCACTGGAGTTACCTCCAAGACCATGGACAAAGCTAGTAATAGATCTAGTTGGACCAATAGGAAATCAACCCATACTGACAGTCATTGACTCTTATTCTTCTTATTAAGAAGCAGTAGTGATAACAGAAATATCCTCACAAGTAGTGATTAGGGAGCTGTTGAACATCTTTGGAAGGTTTGGATACACCCTAGAGGTTGTCACTGATAATGGCAGACAATTTGTGGCCAATCTTTTCGAAGATTTCCTTATAACCTGTGGAATCAAACATATCAGAGCATCCCCTTATTAACCGAAAAGTAATGGGAAGATTGAGCATTTCCACAGATACCTGAAGAAGGCTTTCCGTGCAACCAAATGTGAAGGGAAGAACTGGAAAGAGGAATTGCCAAAGATTCTCATGGCATATAGAACAACTCCTCACAGAGCATCAGGTGAAACGCCAGCCTACCTTATCTTTGGAAGAGACATACGCACAAAGTTGCCAAACTTGGAGAAGGAAGGAAATTAGGAATTGTGTATCAGAAAGCACCATGATGAATACAAAAACAAGATGAAAGAATATGCAGACAAGAAACATGGAGCAAAGGAACACAATTTCAAAATAGGAGACATTGTGTACATCGCAATCTTGGAAAACAACAAACTTGACTAAAAGTACAAGGACACTCGATATGTCATATTAAGAAACACGTCCGACAAATCTTTTGAAGTAGTGAACACTGAAAATGGGACATTGGTGATCAGGAATGTCAAACACCTTCGACATGCGCCTTTACCAGTGGACTTCGACATCCCTGAACCAGTGACACTGAACAGTTGTAACTTTTTGGACAATGGAAATGCTTTTGTGTTTTGATAACATAATGGAATGATTTGTGTTTAGGTTTACTTAAGCTAGCAGCTTATTATGTTAAAGTAAAGGAAATGTTTAGTCTTGAGTTAAAATACTGAAACTTAGAATGTGGCATTGTTCAAGAGTTTAAGACCACACGTTGAAATGCTACAGTTTAACAAGGTTAGATTTGTAAGGCAATTGATAGACAGATAGATAGAAAATCTACAAAGGGAGGGATGTAGTATAGTTGATGAAGCATGCAGTTAGTACGTTGGACAGGAGGGGGCAGACGTGGAGAGGGAGAGGTAGAACAGGAATGAGCGAGGCACACAGACAGATGTAAGATGATGAAAGTTGACAATAAAATAAATAAATGAAGACGATAGTTTCATTATTGGACAACACAACACCGTCAATACTCAATCAAACAGGCAACTTGTAACAGTGACTTTGAACTTTTAGCCATTGGGTTGAGACCATTTTATCTTTTACGGGAATTTGGCTGCATCCTGCTATTTGTTGTTTATGTCCCACCAAGCAGCAAAATACACTGTGCCGCAGCTGCAATAGCAGATTATGTGTGCAATCTACAGCAACAATTTCCCGAAGCCCCTGCTATACTTTTAGGTGATTTGAACACCGGTAACCTGGAGAAAGCTTTGCCAGGGTTTGATCAGGTTATTAAATGCAAAACAAGGAAAGAGAATTGTGGGGGGACGTGCGACGTCTGGCCTGCAGGGGGAGTATGGACAGGTTGGGAGTGCACGGGATTGGCCGGGGGGATTGAACCTGGTGTTGAGCAGGTGTCTGCACTCAGGTCAATCAGGGAGGGTGTACTTATGTGCCTGCTTTCTGTTATAGTGAAGAGAGACCAAACCCAGGAGCGAACGGACCACGGAGGTCCGGAGCGAGTGACAATTACCGAGATCCACCGCGAGACGGCTCTAAATGGACCCTTTTTGTTGCATCTTAAATATTTCTGTTCCGTTTTGAAAACAAATAAACCGATCTCCTGCGGAGAGAACGACAACCCCGCCTGCTCTCATTGCCCGAACCTGCTACAAGAATATACTGGATACATGTTACACAAGCATAAGTGATGCATACACATCCAGAAGCAAACCACCAGTAGCAAATTCTGATCACAATGTGATCCATCTCATTCCAACCTATCGGACTAAATTAAAAAGCAGTAAACCTTAGAATAAATCAATACGAGTATGGACTCAAGATAGTTAAGATGCGCTGGGTGCCTGTTTTGACTGTACTAATTGGGAGGTGCTAAGGGAAATCACTCTGGATTCAGCATGCACTGTCTGAACAGACTATATAAACTTCTGCTTGGAATCCATAATCCCAACGAAAATTGTCAAAGTGTACCCTAACAATAAAACATATAATTAAGGACATTAAACAAATAATGAATGAAAGAAAATTGGCTTTCAAACAAAAGGATACTCAGGAACTGAAGAGGAAAGATAAGGAACTCAGAAGGAGCATAAGGAAGGCAAAGGACACACATAAAAAACATCTAGAAGAACTATTCAATGCTAATGACTCTAGGAAAATGTGGAGTGCCATGAAAAACATAGCAGGGAAGCCAAGTAAACAACACAAGCACTTCATAACAACTGATGAGCTGGCATCCGCTGTGGAGTTGAACTCTTTCTTCACCAGGTTCGAAGTCTCTGGGACTGAAGAAAGATGTACAGACATCCTCAAGTCAGTCATTGTACACCCTGATGACAGAGTACAGATATCAGTAGTGCAGGGAGCCCAGGCGTTTTGACACCTCAACGCACAGAAGTCTACGGGTCCTGATCACATCAAAGCCTCTGTCCTGTAGATGTACAGTGAAGAGCTTGGCCATGTGTGGAAGCCCATATCCCAACAGTCATTGGACACCCACACTGTCCCCACTGCCTGGAAAACCTCACATGTGATCCTGCTTCCAAAGAAAATATGCCCAAAGGAGTGCAATGATTTCCGACCTGTGGCTCTGTCCTCTATATTGATGAAGTCACTGGAAATAATCATCTGCCCCTTGCTCTCCAGGTCACTGCAGAGTAAACTGGACCAATATCAATTTGCCTATAAGTGCGGCCGCAACACCGAAGATGCCTTCGCTACCCTTACACACCTTGTCCTAAAACACCTGGACTTGCCAAAACATAAACCATATGCTAGTATTGTTTATTGACTACTACTCTGCTTTCAATACCATCAAACTGGATTTACTTCTCTCCAAAATGCAACAGTTGGACATTAATCCATACCTTATTCATTGGTACCACTCTTTCCTTATCCGTAGGCAACAGCTGGTCAGAGTTAACAAGACGCTCTCCCCCCTCGTCACAACGAGCAGTGGAGCACCACAAGGATGTGTGAGCTCACCACTGCTTTCCACAATCTATACCAATCAGTACCCCTGACCAATACCTCATCAAATTTTCGGATGATACGGCACTGGTGGCCCTGGTGACAGAGGAGATGCAGCCTGACCTCTACTATGAGAGTGTGAAGAGATTGGTCCAATGGGGAGAGCAAAATGCCCTCACAATGAATCCCATCAAAACAGAGGTGGTAATTTTTGGCACAGTTCAACACACACCTGCTCCAGTCATAATTCATGACAAACCCATAAAACAGTCAGCATCCTTCAAATATCTAGGGATATATGTGGATAGTGTCTTCTCCTGGTCACAGCATATGGATTACATTTGCAACAAAGTCCAATTATTTTTTGAGAAGACTTAGATCCTTTGGAGCCAGTAAGGACATCCTACATCAATTCTTTACATACACAATACAAAGCATACTGGGGGCAGTTTGGTTCTGTGGCCTCTCTGTCCAGTTAAAAAACAGGATACTACTGTGCGTTCACATCAAAAGCAAATTGAGTTGCCAAATCGGAAGTCATTCACTTTCTATGGGCAAGAGCGACCAAAGTGACACAAGCGTCAAACGCTGCCAGCGGCAAAAGGTGAGCGAGGCTGAACGTTATGCAAATTACTATGACGCGTTTCAGCGGCAAAACACTGAAAGCCAATCAGAATGTAGACGCTCTTCGCTTGCGTGGATACCAGGGAACACCGAACACCGGCACTTTGGTTTCTACCTACTTTTTTGTTTCCTACTGACTGTACAAAATGTCGACTGAAAAATTAATCGCGGCTGTAACAGGGCACCCGGTGCTGTACGATCTGAGCCTTTTTCATTTCAGAGTTCGCAACAAAAAGGCTCTGGCCTAGGCGGAGGTGTCACGCGTGGTTGGTTGGTCTGGTGCGTGAGTTAATGAAACGTTTGAGATTATTGTAAAATAGGCGCGATACATGCCTGCTAACCGAGATCCTAGCATACTAATTTTCCTTGCTCTGAATGGGACGATATTGTTTTCAAATATTGAAAATACATATGTTTTGCAAAGGAATAATACGTTGTGCAAAGGAATAATGCACGCATAATAATGCAATAATAATGCACGGAACAAACGTGTCACTTCAATGCAGTTTAATATAGGATAGACAGCTGACAAATGACCATTTAGCAGAGGCTTTTATCCAAAGCGACTTACAATAAGTACATTTGTCATAAGAACTGAAACAATATATCGCTTTCAGTGACATTGATAATGACAGCTGGGTTTTCTGTTTTGTGTTCAATAGTTAATGAGTGCAACATCCATAGTGATTTTGATACCAAGTGATGATAAGCGGGAGTATTTATAGAAAATATTTGCGATCTAGAACGTTCGCATTTAAGCGGGAATCATTTTCATTTGCCCTCCATACCACCAATCTAACCAACCAATCGCGTGTAGTCATGCTTTAAACAAAACACGTTTTTGAAATTGTCACATACACAAACTAATCGACAAGACGAGGGATAAATGACAAGGGATATATCTCTTGTCTTTTATCCCTCTATTCCCGCTATTCCCCACTATTCACGGAGCCTGAGGTGAATCATTTTTGATTAAATAGTCTAGATAGATAGATAGCCTAGTCAAGTCTTTATTAATACCAAACGACACAAATCGTCGGGAATTCATTTAGGTGATTCGGCTCACACAGGACAGTAGCCTACAAGACCACACAGAACAAGGGAGACAAGTCTGACTGGACAAACATCACATTAAAACTAGACACGCGTTGATAGATAGATAGATAGATAGATGGATGGATGGATGGATGGATGGATGGATGGATGGATGGATAGATAGCAAATAATGTTCCATTATTTGCCTTGCGGAGCCTGCCAGTCCTGTGCACGTATGCAAATTAGCCATGTGTGCCAATGTCAATTTGTTTGACGAATGAGTGCAGATCATGATTTTCAGATGCAGATCAGTGAAACATATTTAAACTAGCCTACTACAGCACGCAACGTTTTTTTGTTCTCGGTTGTAATTACATTTTAGGAGTTTTTTGATAAATATGTATTGGAGGGGAATCACTGTCCTACTTGCTGTCAAAGCACTTTATCCAACAAGCAAAACCGTCTCTGCAATATGCCCAAAGTGTATGGGAGTTCACTCTTTGATATGACTGTCTGTACTAAAAGCATATGGCTCCTTTAAATGCGTCTGCAAAATTGAATTGTACCTCATGAGCGACTTGAGCGACAAAAGCGAACAGAAATATTCGCAGCGATACTTTATAAGCAACCAAAGCGTCTTTGCAGCGCAATTCGCTTCTGATGTGAACGAACAGTAAGACTTCTGAGCATTTGCTCAAAGCTGGCGGGCCACACAATGGAGGTTGACCTCTTTGACAGTTGCACTAATCACATCCTCAGGATGGCAGACACGATTGCTTTGGACCCCTCTCACATCTTAAATAATGAGTATCAGCTCCTGCAAACACACTACACACTCCCAATATCACTTTACACACCCCAGAGACATCTATGGCCTCCAATTTATTGGACTGTGAGACCCCTCACAAATCGTCGGGAATTCATTTAGGTGATTCGGCTCACACAGGACAGTAGCCTACAAGACCACACAGAACAAGGGAGACAAGTCTGACTGGACAAACATCACATTAAAACTAGACACGCGTTGATAGATAGATAGATAGATAGATGGATGGATGGATGGATGGATGGATGGATGGATGGATGGATAGATAGCAAATAATGTTCCATTATTTGCCTTGCGGAGCCTGCCAGTCCTGTGCACGTATGCAAATTAGCCATGTGTGCCAATGTCAATTTGTTTGACGAATGAGTGCAGATCATGATTTTCAGATGCAGATCAGTGAAACATATTTAAACTAGCCTACTACAGCACGCAACGTTTTTTTGTTCTCGGTTGTAATTACATTTTAGGAGTTTTTTGATAAATATGTATTGGAGGGGAATCACTGTCCTACTTGCTGTCAAAGCACTTTATCCAACAAGCAAAACCGTCTCTGCAATATGCCCAAAGTGTATGGGAGTTCACTCTTTGATATGACTGTCTGTACTAAAAGCATATGGCTCCTTTAAATGCGTCTGCAAAATTGAATTGTACCTCATGAGCGACTTGAGCGACAAAAGCGAACAGAAATATTCGCAGCGATACTTTATAAGCAACCAAAGCGTCTTTGCAGCGCAATTCGCTTCTGATGTGAACGAACAGTAAGACTTCTGAGCATTTGCTCAAAGCTGGCGGGCCACACAATGGAGGTTGACCTCTTTGACAGTTGCACTAATCACATCCTCAGGATGGCAGACACGATTGCTTTGGACCCCTCTCACATCTTAAATAATGAGTATCAGCTCCTGCAAACACACTACACACTCCCAATATCACTTTACACACCCCAGAGACATCTATGGCCTCCAATTTATTGGACTGTGAGACCCCTGACTCTTATGGACTTATGTGTGTATGGACTCTTGGGCTCTAAAATGTTGTGTAAATGTTTTTATGTGCTGTTTTTATGTCTTGCTATGAGGATTGAGGAGATGTGTAATGCAAGACAAATTTCTCTGTAAACAGACATTAGAGTTTATCTAATCTAATCTTCATTGATGATTATAGTGTCTGAAGGTTTTTTTTTCTGGAACACATTTCCTGATTCTCTAAGTTCTCTTAGTTCTCCTTAAGATATGTCTTTGTTCCGAAACCTATATATTCTCAATGCAAGTGGATTCCTCAATACAAATTTGATCAGTTAATCATGTTAATAACTAATGCAAAGTAAACGGAACCTATGTGCAGTTTGTAAAAATGATTAATTAACTAAAAATAATTAAAGATTTGAATTATTTCACTGTTTTAAACTCTGAGACCAGAGCAAAGTTGATACTACCACGTGATTTCACAACTTGTTTCTGTGCAGCAAGTGTAAAAGGCCACCAGTGGTTTGTGTTTGTCAGCAACAGGATGCTGTTGTGGTTTTCCTGTGTACTTCTCGTCAGTTTATTGTTAGCATGTTCCCTCCATTTTAGATTTGTTGAGAGTTGCACCAAAGTGGTATATATACAGTGTGGTGTCATGAAAAGAGAAGATTCATTCAGCCACTTTCTAAATTAATATTAGCATTTTATGGAGCTGCTTGTATGGCCCGCTTTATCAATACTAGCGGCAATAGAAAGCGTAGGCAAGACTCCATCCAGTGAGGAGCAACCAGTGGGTGGTTGGTTAGTCTGAGCTCTGCCTTCCTCACTTCCTCTTAGTATTTATGGCTGAGTCAGTGAGAACTCTGAGGTTTGGACTCTTTACTGCTGCTTCAGATGTACAATGAAGTAAGCTAAAGCCTTTCCAGCATTGTGTTATGATGAACCACCTGTCTGAATAAAGGGTCTGAGTACAGCTATAGCTTATTACCATGGATGATTCTTGCATGCATGAAGATAAAACGTTAGAACTAGGAAGTTGACGAGGGGGGAAACTAGGAACGTGTAGAAGCGCTTCTGGAATCTGATTTCCTGTGTTTTGTCAGTCAGGTGTTGTCTGATAAACTCTGGGGTCTTTAACAGTTGGAAAACGTTCAGAGTCAAATTATATTAATATTAAACATGTTTTATTCCTACTATCATGGCTATTATGTGGCACCATAACTGTGATTAAGTGATATTCAAAGAAGGTAGTAAAGGGAGCCTATATCCAATTTGTCAAAATGTTTAACCTGAGAAAATAAAATGCTCTAGTGTTTAGCATTACAATTGGTTGTACTAACTTTAACCATATTGCCGCTGTGTTAGTTCTGGCTGCGGCCGTTGTTTTTTAGGAAGAGGTCATTGAGACTAGTTTCAGTCACAAGGTGACAACAATAGGCTTGATTGGTGGGAGGAGCTACGGCTGCCTGTGCTACCTTGTGCATTTAAAGGCTAGCTATTATTAGCGTCAGGACCCTGCAAAGGAAGACCCGGGAAACAAAGACTAAGGGAGTCTCTCTGTGGGAGTCCCTTGAGAAGGACCAGTGAAGCCACCCTATTGTAGCTATGTGTCATACTTTACTCATCTTCAGGACTTCCACTCATAGACGACGCCACCATAGATCCTCTGCTCGGCGCAGCAACCCATCCAATCTGTGCCATGCAGCGACCCTTGCCTACACTGACCTTGAAGTGATGGGAGGACTCTTGAACTGCCAATCAGCGGTCAAGAAGGCAGACTCCATTTCGGCCTACGCGTCCCTCATGACCCTCCACTTCCTGGCCCTGACAGAGACTTGGATCACCCCAGAGAACTCTGCTAGTCCTGCTGCCCTCTCCACCATCTACTCATTCTCACACACCCCAAGACCATCAGGGTGAGGAGAAGGGTCCGGACTCCTCATCTCGCCGATGTGGTCCGACCAGGTCCATCCACTAGAACACTTGGCCAGATCTGCATTTGAACTCCACTCTGTCACTGTCACCCTTCCTATCAAGCTCTTCATTGTGGTGATCTTCCATCCTCCAGGTCGCCTTCGTGACCTCTACGACAAGATGGATGCTCTTCTCAGCTGCTTTCCTGAAAATGGCACACCACTCGTTATCCTTGGCGACTTCAACATCCTGCCAGAGAAGTTGCACTCACCTGAATTAACCAACTTTTTCGCCACCTTTGACTTAACACTCTCCCCTTCTCCTCCCACACACAGGGCCGGAAACCAACTTGACCTGATATTCACAAGGTCCTGCGGTACCTCTGATCTCTCTGTTGACCTGCTCCCCGTGTCTGACCATCACTTTGTTGCTTTTTCTCTCCCTTTGATGTCCTCTCCCCCCCTCCTCTCTAGTCCCCACATTGTCACCACCAGCTGTAACCTCAAATCTCTTTCTCTCTCTACGTTTGCCTCAACTGTTCTGTCTTCACTACCTTTTGTCGAACGATTCTCTCAACTATCCACTGAGGAATCCTCAGACACTCTGCTATCCTCCCTCTCCTCCTCTTTGGACTCCCTCTGTCCCTTCCACTCCAGACCTGGCTGTCCGAATCTCTGCGGCTTATAGAGCAGAGTTGCGGGCAGCTGAGAGGAAATGGAAGTGATCAGACTGTCCTAATGATCTATCTCACTATCTTTTCCTTCTCTCTGATTTCACCTCCACTGTGTCTACAGCCAAATCTGCCTTCTACTGCACCAAAATCAACTCCTCTGCCTCAAATCCCAGGAAACTGTTTTCCTTGTTCTCTTTCCTCCAGATCCCTGGGCTCTGTAATTACATCACACGGCTTTTCCTATCACTGCTATGCTGACGACACTCAGCTATTTCTCTCTTTCCCCTCATCTGAAAAATCCCTGATAGCAACACACATGTCTGAATGTATGGCAGACGTCAGCACCTGGACAACTGCCCATCACCTGAGGCTTAACCTCAACAAGACTGAGCTCCTCCTAATGCCAGGGAAAGATTGCCCACACATGGACTTACTGGTCACTGTTGAGAACATCACTGTATCTCCTTCTCCAACTGCCAGAAACCTCGGTGTGGTACTGGACAATTAGTTATGCTGCACCACAAACATCACTGCAGTGGCACGATCCTGCAGATTTGCACTTTACAACATCCGCAGGATCTGGCCTTTCCTCACAAGGGAAGCAGCTCAGCTTCTAGTCCCATCACTGGTCATCTCCCGCCTCGACTACTGCAACTTGCTCCTGGCTGGACTCCCTGCCTCTGCGATTAAACCTTTGCAGCGCATCCAGAATGCGGCAGCACGCCTCGTGTACAACCTGCCAAAGTTCTCCCATGTGACCCCCCTCTTCCGGGACCTCCACTGGCTCCCTTTAGTAGCTCGCATCAGACTCAAGATGATGGTACTGGCATACAAGGCAGTCAATGGAACTGCCCCTGCCTACCTCCAAGCATTCGTAAAGCCACACACCCCAGCTCGATCCCTCCGCTCAACTACCTCAGCTGGGCGTCTGGTACCGCCACCGCTAAGAGCAAGCAAAGGTCGATCAACACCCTCACAACCTTTCTCTGTTTTGGGAGCTCAGTGGTGGAACGAGGTCCCTGCCGATGTCAGGATCGCAGAGTCGCTCACCAGCTTCCGCAAAAGACTCAAAACTCACCTGTTCAGAGTTCACCTCGACTCTGCATATAGGCTAGTGACAATGCCCCCCAAATTCTGAGATACCCCTACCGGAGGTAGAACTAAACCCAACAATGTTTTTCCTCATCTCTAAGGTCTCCCATACATGAAAGTGATTCTTGGCTAAAATATTTTTACTGCTAAGATTGTGAAATTGACAGATATTGTTATATACCTCCAAACAAAAAAAGGCCTAAAATATAGCCTGTCCGTATGGGAGTTAAGACATATAAACTAATGCAGAATGATAACACAAGCTCTGAGAGCTTTGAGACTTGGCAAGTTTGTAGCCAGGGAGTCAATGCACCTACTGGAAAAAGCTGGATGTGAATATCTTGATGTATGAAGTAGATGGAGACCTATAAACACATACCTAAAATAAGCGGACAGTGAAAAAAAATATTTCTATGCAGAATGTTATCATTTACTTTGTAGTTGCTTTGCCAGGCATTATCATAGGAACACATAAGATGGCTTGTTGGAAAGGTGGGATTGTGCTGAATCCAGAAATACCAAATATGTATATATGGTATGAACAATAAAGATGGTATGTCACTCAATGTATGAGGTGTCCAAAATGAAAGAAAATGAAACTCTGATATAAAAGTCCAAAGCTGCAAATTGCAAATTAAGTAAGAGGTTAGTGCTGCTCTATACTACACATTTAATAATGACACAAATAATATAGCACATTGTATATATACTGTATATATCTATACAGTTCATATGGAAACAAAGACTGAAATTGAAAGATGACACGTTTACAGTGACTACTTGTACTGTCCTCGAAACTCATAAAATGGCTTGTTGGAAGGATGTCATTGCGCTAAATCCAGCCAACCAAATATAAAAATATAATATAAATATATTATATATATAATATAAAATAAACCATGCAACCATTCATAATTAGATGTTTTAGCTGTCCCAAATGAAGGAACTCATTGCATTGCAATGTGCTGTAGTGTCCTATCTGAGGCGAGTCTAGTTATGGCTTAGGGCCTGGCAATAGCACAAACAGGAGACCAGGAGTCAGGATTGCAGTTTGGCATTGATGAGCCTTTTAATAAAACTATTACTTAAACTATAACATTTCATTGTCACTCATCCACATCATCATCAGTGACAAAATGAGTCACATTTGGACAGTCTGGAAAAGAGCAAGAGCAAAACTCAGTGCAAGTCAATCCCACTGCAAGACACTGGCATTTGGTGGTATCATTGCATTTTCCATCTTTACAGTACATATGGGTGATGTCTCTGACTTCTTTAGGTGCTGGTTCCTTCTGGAACATCACAGGTTCAATGGACCCATCTTCTCTGAGCTTCCATCCTCTACCAACTGGGTTCCAGAGATGAGGCCTGGCCAGGTGGCTGTGACGCCACACTGCTGTTTGATACAAGGCTCTCAACACATGTTGCTGGAAGGCATCTTCTGTTGGAGGTAGATTTGCTGCAGATGCATCTGTGGTAGATGCAAGTGTGTACCTCAGCTCATCCAGATTGGTGCAAAGATGTCCATCCACCCTTTTCTTTTGGCCATACAGGAGCAGGGCATATTTTCTTGCCACAGGCAAAGCTTCTTGCAGGCTTCCAGAAAGTCCAAACTTAGTCATTTCCTTCAGCTCACTCAGATGGGACTTCAGTCTTGTGAAGGCAGTGGTCTTCCCAATTCTGTATAAGCTGCTTGTTGTATCGCAACCTGTGAGGGCATGGCATGCAGGCAAACAATCACAAAGAACCGGTCCAAGCTTCTGAGTGATTGAACAGACTGGGATGAATCTTTCCTTCAGGCCATGTCCAGAGTGCATGAAAACTGCAGAGGATCCAAACATTCCTTTGCTTGTATAGTAGATCAGCAAAACCAGCACATCTGTGTCATCACATTTGACTATTAGACGAGAATGTGACCTTGCAAGGTGTATTGCATGTAACACCAGTCTCGTATCTGCCTCCTCCTGGTCACTGTAAAGCTCTGTCAAATTGTCGATGCCTGACTTCCTAACCCTCTTTACTTCCTCACCATTATCAAATCCACCAGCCAAGATAACTGTGTTCTCTGAAGAGAGTCTCATCGGCCCAGTACTTGTGATGTAGTTACTCACAAAGCTACATAGAGCAGCCTTGTTTCCACTTATCTTAAGGTATTTCCTATAGTTTGGAACACTTGCTTGTCCTGTGATGATATGTGTTTGTGTGGTTTGAATGGTGCCTCTTCTTTGCCTCTCTAGATCTTTGACTGAGTGTTGATGGTCATATCTGTCAAACACTACAACAACACAGCTGATGCCTTCCTTTCCCATTAACATTGTGATCTTTTTCCAGACACACTCGGCCAGGTCGTTGAATGTTTGAAAGGCTGAATCATGGAGAGTCTGTATAAGAGCCATGCCATCGATGATGTATGCTGATGGTACGTCAACATTTGGCAGCTGCTGTGACTCTTCAACAACAGCCTCCAGTTTCTTGGCAAGGTCAGCTTTAGTTGTCTTCCTCATGCTTCCATCATCATAAAACAAAGAGGGCGGGACAGCTGCGAGTTCATGAGACATCACAGTTTCCATGGACACCTCTCGCTGCTTGGAAACAGCCAGTAACCTTCGAAAGAGCACATCTGAGTCCATGTGAACCTGTCTAGACTGGACTCCAACTGATGTTTTCATATCCTTGAAGGTTGCACACTGGTTTCTTTTCTCAGGCTCCCAGAAGCTCTTTGTTCTTTTTGATTTTGCCAGACGTTCTTCAATAAAGACGGCATTCTGCTTTGCACCATCTTGGAGGAAGCTTGAGAGCCCTTTTGCAACCTTCTCAGATGCAACCTGACCACTTGCAATATTGAACAATTCCTCAGGAATGCTTTCAAGATCAAAAGGATTCTGTCTCTGCTCCACAGCTTCCATTATCTTCTGTATGTCTCTCTCGTCTCTTTCCGTTCTGGATGCTCCATGCTCCTGGTGTACTTTTTGGCCCTTTGTATCAGTGTCACAAAGCTCTTTCATGGCATCCACATATGCTGTGGTCACATGTCTTGTCATCAGCCATCTTGTGAGAGCTCCCTTTCGCAATGTAAAACCAACAACTCCACCCTGACTCTTGCCTTCACGATTAATGGTTTGCTCCAGTGCCTGATCAGATGCCACACAGTTGAAGCTTCGATGCTCAGACCGGCGAACAACAAACCCACCTTGCTGCATGAATGTGTATGCTTCTGGTTGTTCATGTTCAAGAGCTTTCATTTCTGCAACATAGACAGGCATGTACTTGGAATAATTGGTCCTTCCAGCAGCTCTGAACCAAGGCATAACTTCACACATGCAATTCAGGTGAAGTTGAAAGTCAGCTTCGCGTTCTGAGCGAAGGATCCGTAGCAACAGATCAGCACCATTTAGGAACATTATCCAAAATCCAAATGTTGCTGATTGCTTAACTCCCTCATTTGTGAACTTCTGGATTTTCTTCTGAATCTCATGGAGTTCAGTCTCCACCTCACCTATGAACTGTTGACCAGTGGCCTTGTCATTACCATGAAATGCATGCTGCACATCTCGTAGGAGTTGCTCTTGTTCTTCAGTCATTGCACATTGGCCTTGTTTTTCAAGCCATGATTGCATAGCTTTCCAGAAGAGCCTGAACAGAGCCTCAGAGGCTAGCTTTATGCTCCTTACTCCTCTTGCCAGCTGTTTCCCTTGAAGCATCTGTCGAGCTGTTCCCTCTGCATACACATCTGACTCAGTAAGTATGTCAAAGAGTCCACCATCGCCATACAGCTTTCCGATGCTTGCCAGGTAAGCCATCGTGATATGCATACCTCCCAGTCTCATTGTGATCTTTCCTTGTAAAGGAAGTGGTTTGCTCCACATTATCTGTTGTGCTTTACTATAAATAGCAAGGTCTGCAGTCACAAGAATATGGTCCTGTCCCAGGTCTGCAGCAAGCTGTACAAGTCTTATCAAAGATGTATAGATGGTGGACAATTCTGAGGGTGATTCTCTTATGAAGGGCATGTAGAGTACACTGGCTACTGAACAAGCAGTGTCTGACGTGAAGGCATTGAATGCAGACCATGAAGGGACATGCTGCTGATTCTCAATTACATTTCGGGACAGCTTCCATACCAGATCTCTGTCTTCAGCTGCTTTAGAGACTGTTGTGTTTGTGTTTAGTAACTCAGGAAGTTCAGGTGGTTCTGGTCGCTTTGTTGATTTGATGTATCTGTCAATTGAAATGAGAGGATAATCTTGTGATCATATGCATTGAATATTATATCACTTTAAAACTTCACAGCATACATTCACTTCACTATTAAACATTTCATCCACCCATTATATTTTTAGCAGTGCATGTGAATAAGTGGATACCATAACATTAAAACATAAAAATAGATTTAAAAAAAATGTCAATGTCAAAAATAAGTACCTGTGAAGTGTATCTCCATTCAGGTCGAATGTGTTTAAGGTGGTGAGGGACCTCTCTGGAACCCGTGCTAGGCATGTATCTGCTGTGGAGACTTGGCCTCTTCGGAACACAACAGAAGCCATAGCATGAGTTGTATGCTTCCCATCCAGGGTATCTTCATTTTGGTCAAAGTTGTCGATGGCTGCATCAACAACTCCATGTTCAGCGACTCCAGTGAGGCCTGTTGGGATGTAGACACCTCTTTCTGTCCTTGATATCTGGTCTGCTGCCACAGATGTGAGGAAATGCCTAACCTCTGTATAGGAAACACAGTGCCCCATTGCACTGAGCTCATCGATGAGTGTCTTACTACCAAACTCATGATGAATCAAAATGGCGAGTCCCAGTGTGATTGGCGTATGGATGTGACGGCTCTGCCCAATGAGATCATGACAGATTGCTATCACACACAGATTGTCCTTCGAAGCTGGGTCATCATCACATGTTTGGTAACCTCTGTGGGCACGTGAATCAACACACCAGTTCACAAAATCATACAGGGTGTTAGGTACATACTTGCTGCATTGACAACGTGATAGACGATCACTGCTGACATATGATTTACTGTCATGCTCTACCTGCTCCATGCTTTTCCTCAATATGTCTGCAGCCCTGTGTAATAATTGAGTTTCAGAAAGACTCTGACTTGTCTCTGGAAGTGTTGTCTCATAGTCTTCTGTATGTTCTTCAGTCTTTTCTCTGAGTTGAGCAGCTTCCCTCAGTGCACAACCTACAGTCATAGTCTCCGAACACACCAGATCTGACTTTCCTGGACGTGGAACAAATACCAGCCTGTCTTTGTAATGCTGCATCAACTTTCCCTTTAGTTTCCAGGATCTGTATTTCTTGTGTTGGACCGTGGACACATCTTCCTCAGAAATGCTCATTAGTATGTCATCGTAGCTATCAGTCAAATAGTTGAGAGTTCGAACTTTCATATCCTTGGACAACACTGTTTTATCAATTTCTTCAGTTAGCTTGATAAAGGCTTTGTCATAGACATTTGTCTGCTTCTTTTCAGATTCTTTTCTTCGTCTGGCAGCTGCTATATTTCGTTCAGAGATGTAGTGTGCAAGACACTTTTTATGGTATTTAGCATCATATGCAAAGAGATCTGGGCATGAAGTAATCCGAAGATGTACATCTTCATCAAGCCTTTCAGAAGCTGCATGAAGTACCTTTTCTCTGGTACTCGTGCCTGTACCAGTTGAAATGGCTGTCAGAGGTTCTGGTCTAGTGCTGGCCTTCTCACAAATGAAACAATCTCTCCGTATGTTAAATGATGCTGTATCAGACCTACTCAGCCTTCTTGGCACAGATGTTCTCTCACTCTCAACATCTGCAACTTGCTGCTCACTGTTTTTTTTCTTGCAGTAGTTTGCTCTACATGATACATGATATGACACTTTAATTTTGGCTGAAAGTATGTCATCTCTATATGGAGCAAAGTTTTTATGGACATCATCATCTCTCTGCTGAGCAAGAGTAAGTATGCGTTGGAGGCCTTCTACTGTGGGGTTTTGGACATAGGGATCTTTTTTCTTGCCCTTTTCCAAATGATTCCCACAAATGATCCCTACAAAGATTTGGATCCAATGTCTGTAAGACATCCTCCATAATTCAACTGACTAGGAAAAAGGGAAAATAATATACATTTTAGAATTAGAATTTTTATCATAAAATGTTAAATTACACATTCACTCAAGGGCTGAACGATTTCAGGAAAAGATCTAATTGCGATTTTTCTGGTAGATATTGCACATCTATTCTATAAACAAGGGGTGTCAAACTCAAGGGGGCGGGGGGGGAGTTGACGCGCCAGGGTTACCGCGTCAAGACGCACGTCAACGCGTTAACGCTGAAATGCGATATGCCGGCGGGCCAATTGCTTTACATTAATTGGGGACATTACATTATAACAGGGTCCGCGGTCGGAATTGTTGACGGGGGGAGACTTTTCCGTCATGCACTCGTCGTGCAAATGCTTGTGGTGATTTCTCAAGTGCCGGTATAAATAGTTGACAACATATCTCGGGTCAGTCAGGAACACGGAAGAAACCGCGGCTTTGGCGATCATGAGATCGCGTTGTCTGAAATCGCAATTTCGACCAGAAAACAATAAATCGTTCAGCCCTAAAATATAATAACATAATAATATAATAACATAATATAAACATAAACATAATAAAAACATAACATAACATAATAATATAATTCACTCTACAGTTTTGTTGCTAGCAGAAAGAATGGTGCTAATTCAGAGGGCTAAGCACTTTCTTAGCTAGGCTATTGTTAAATAGCCTAGCTAAGAAAGTGCTTAGCCCTCTGAATTACAGAGGGATAAGCACTAATTTACTTGTATGATTCTAGGTCAGCCTTTTGACATGAAATGTAATGATTGTAATGCAATGATTTACCTGTCAGTTTAGGAAAATATCCATGAAGACAATGATGTAGCTAGCTTCATCATTGGTCACATCAAAGGTCAAATCAAAGGTCACATCAAGGGGGTAGTGGGTTCTACTGCCCACTTCTGGTCTGGAGAGACCAAAGCTGCCAACATTATTTCCCATTATTCAGTAATTACTTGACTACAAAGAAATTCAAGTGGATGTAAATATTTTGATATAGGTGTTCTTTTCAATTATAACCTGATTCAATTGGATCTTTCTTTCTGTATGAACTATATAATACAATGTGCCATATTAAAAAATATAATCATTAAATGTATTATAATATACAGCAGCACTTACCTCATGTAAGTTAATTTGCAGTATTATTGAATTTATCAACATTCCTCTGACCACTGATATTGGGCATTGGACTGGTTTCATTTTCTTTCATTTTGGACACCTCATACATTGAGTGACATACCATTTTCAATGTTCATACCATATATAGATGTTTGGTATTGCTGGATTCAGCACAATCCCACCTTTCCAACAAGCCATCTTATGTGTTCCTATGATAATGCCTGGCAAAGCAACTACAAAGTAAATGATAACATTCTGCATAGAAATCATTTTTTTCACTGTCCGCTTATTTTAGGTATGTGTTTATAGGTCTCCATCTACTTCATGCATCAAGATATTCACATCCAGATTTTTCCAGTAGGTGAAGTGACTCCCTGGCTACAAACTTGCCAAGTCTCAAAGCTCTCAGAGCTTGTGTTATCATTCTGCATTAGTTTATCTGTCTTAACTCCCAAACGGACAGGCTATATTTTAGGCCTTTTTTTGTTTGGAGGTCTGTCAATTTCACAATCTTAGCAGTAAAAATATTTTAGCCAAGAATCACTTTCATGTATGGGAGACCTTAGAGATGAGGAAAAACATTGTTGGGTTTAGTTCTACCTCCGGTAGGGGTATCTCAAAAACTAAAGCCCTTTCTGACTGTTTGTCACTAGCCTAAATGATTCTAGGAGGTATTCTAATCCGCTGATCGCGCAAGAGAGCCAACGTTATGGATTGTACATATTTATAATTCGAAATTCGTCCCAGCCTTTATACCACAGATACTCTAGGTCTATAGCATATAACCTCTTTGTCTGATTACAGTTTAATTCATTTTTCACAATTTACCAGCCCTCGTTTTGAAGAATAATCACCGCACCATTTGTTTCAATGGGAATCTCGACGGTCTATACTTTCAACATAAAGTGTTCATATTTATAATTTGAAATTCGTCCCACTCTTTATACCACATATACTATAGGGTCTATAGCATATAACCACGTTTTCTGATTACAGTGTAATGTTACAGTAAGCTGACAACACCTCAACTGCAAATTAACCACAAAGAGATAACCATGGCAACCGGTCAAACAAATTTTCTTTTTGCGATCATCCTGTGCGCGCATCCACTGTGTTGATAAACAAATAACCCCCCCATTGAACGAAGTTAAACCGAGTAAGCGTGCCGTTCACAGACACCAGAATGAATGAGTTCACAGTAACATTCATCAGGCAGTAATACAGTACGTTCAGTTCACGTTTGCCCAAAATATAAACGAGTTCATGAACTATTGTTCAATAAACGCGTTCAGACACAACACTGTAAATATGTATCCTTGATTAATTGATGCATGATTCTATGACATTAGAAATGTGAGTGTAGTTAATTATGACAACATGCAGCAATAGTATATATTGCATTGTGAAAATAAAAAAACCAGTGCACAGTTTTTATATATATATATATATATATATATATATATATAATTAATATTAAGAAATACATCTCTCGGGTAAGCCTTTAGATGCCAGTGCTGGAGACTGCTGCTCCAGACTGTGAACCGTTCTGGATGCTACTGGTCACCCTCTGTCCCTCTTCTGCTCTCCTCTCTTTGTTCTTCTACTTCCTCTTCCTGATTTATGCAGTGTTGGAAACTCCACAACACAAAGGATCTCACAGCTTCTCCGCCCGCAGTACGAGGGCGGAGTTTGAGAGGCGGATTGGTTAGGGTTCTTCCCACCACAACACACACAGCCCAACGCACACACATAGACTCACCCATAACAACACACAAACACACAGTCGCACACAAAAACACACGTGTTTGTATGTATTGAAATTCCCTTGTGATTCTTGTTATTTTGATACCTTCAAATCTATAGAACTTGTATGAATGTACAGTATGTTACACAAAAAACATTGAAATGTGCATTTGTATATCGTTTTATACCCAAAAGTCAACGATTGATTGATAAAATGTATGAATAAATAAATAAAGTCCAGTTTTGCATGGACGTTTATTTTAAATAATCTCTTTCATATTTTTATTTGAGTCATTGACATGTTTTCAGGTTAAATTTACCCTATTAAATCCATCAATCCGTGTGGCATATTCGTTAAATCTTGAGGTGTTTAAAGCATTGATTATTGCTGTGAGGAGGTTGACTCTTTTTTAAAACGTCTTGGTTAGTCTCTGTATACTTTTACCAGCGCCTCAACCCATTGTTGGAACACAATATTCATAACAGCGCCAATTTCATTAGCCAAACTCTAAAATCCCCTGAAGTACTAGATGGAGTTGTAGGGCCGACTCCACAAAAGCTCCTAATGACAATTACAGGGCAATAAGAGATACATTGGGCATAATAGCATCTGAATGTGATGTGAAAAACCCAAACCAAACCTGAAGCTGCTAAGCTAGGTTCAAAACTTAATGAACTAGAGACAGCATTAATGTTGACCATTAATAACTAAGTCGGGGGGCCGGGAACTGGGTAGGTTTAAGGCGACTGGTGATCTTCTACAAAAAAGGGACATTTAGTTACTCCTCTGGGTCTTTTGCACTGGTATGTGGTCACTCTGCGAAACCAGTTGATGAGCACACTGGTCATAAGTCGTAATTTAAAAGCACTTGACAGTTGAAGCATGAGAAAGACTATCAGAGCTTCTAGAGGCGTTTACCCAGAAACCCCAAAATGAAACTCTACCACAAATGTCAGCCAGCGGAAACAGCTGTGGCTTTTGCACACAGTCCAACCAGCAAGGCTTCCTATGAACAGGCTGAAGCTATACCACACACACACACACACACACACACACACACACACACACACACACACACACACACACACACACACACACACACACACACACACACACGTATGAACAAAACAATGAACAAAAAGTGTATGCACACAGGTTGATGAATAAGAACAGAAAGAAAAAATTTAGTTCATACCCACACTCAGTTGAACCACATAGGAGAGATGGAAATGAGAAAAAACTATTCATGGACCAAGGCTGTGAATTTTCAAAACCCTTAATTTATTTTGAGAATGTATGACACTTAGGATCCTTGGTTTACTGCAATGTGTCAGCCAGTTCATGGGCCACTTATTTATCCCAGGTTGTCACCTTGCCAAAACCAGGTTTGATTCCCTCTGATGCCACCAAATGCTGTTTGTAAGATGGTTTGGATGAAAAAATGAATTCAATTAATACTAAAACAAGATTAAGACTTAATGCTAGAAAAACTATGGTTGAATAATTACCAAACAAAAATGTTTACATGTTTTCTGCCATATTTGTATTCGTAATTGTATTGTAATAAAAATATATAAGAAGCATTTATTAAAGTAGATGGTATTCAGAACAAGTTTGCTCCATCTGGTTTGATGACAACTGAAATTGTGTGTGTACATCCATGACAATAACATTTTTTGTTGAATCTAATATGGAAACGTAATGAAACTCAGGTGATATCAGCTCAAGAGAATAGTTTTTTTATTTTCTGACAATCAAACCTCGCCTGGTATGCAGATAGAAATAACCGCAACATTTTCCACAAGGCCAGCCAATCACAAGTCATTTTTAATCCTTCCGCCTTCATTCAAATGGGTGTGATGAAAGTATCAAATGTCTTTACTCCTCAACAGATCATCAACATGAGCTTGACGTATGTCTTTCTTCCCGTTATCTTGGGTAAAATATTTATGTTTACATTTCTTCTTCAATAATACATACAGTTGTATATGATGTCCTGTCTGTGTTATGAATGTTTTGTATTTGGTGTTTTAAAATCACATTGATATAGCATCATATGTTGCTCCATGTTGCTGCACATTTGATCTTATTACTTATTGAATATATTTTTAATTCAAGGTGCTGTTGTGTCCTGGCAGGACGTACTCTCTAACCAAGTAGTGGTACTGACCGTGAGACCAGGAGAAAACGTTACTCTATACTGTGACTGTAAAATCTTACCTAATACAAATCTTGTTTGGTACAGGAACTGTTCTCATGAAAATCAGCCAACACTTACTCTGAATTGGAAGGACAGAGAGCATGGGATTTTTGATTATGTAGAGGATGGAAGCCATTTCTCCCATCTAAATATGAAGTTGAACGATTCGTCAAACTCATTCAACTTACTGATTAAGAACATCACTGATTCTCACCTTGGTATCTACTACTGTGGAACTGAAAAACTGAATGGGAAAAAAGGAAACGAGACAAAATATATTTACACATATGGTAAAATAATCACAAGGATTTTGTTCGGTAAGTGGACTTTTTCGGTGGTCAAATCCATTTATAGGAATTCAAATTATTATCATATGTCGGGATAATATCCAAATGTGTTAAAGGTCAAGCACTTTTTAAAGATGGGAAGGATGTGTTGATTGGACACATTTGTGCCACTACAAACTCTACTATTACACTTGCATTTACAATCCCAACGAATATCCTGCGCTTTTAAGATAAAGTTCAGGACAATTGTAGAGGCTAGAGAGCATATTTATTCATTAAATGTTTAATTAATTCAGTTTTTCTTATATTATAGACAACATTTAAATGCATTAATTCATGAAAACATTTAAATAAGTCAACCAGCATCCCTCATGCCGAAGTATTATATTCAAACCAGTTTAGTATTATCGGGCCTGACTGCGTCATGTAGAGGGATGCAGAAAGGTGCAGAAAGAACGTAGAAAGGTGCAAACTAGTGTGCTGTATTTTTTTTAAAAAACAATATCTCTATAAATATCCCTATCCAAGATGCCTATGCTGCAGGTGCTGGAGTCTCTGCTGCTGCAGACTGTGCACAGTGCTGGATGCTGCTAATCATCCTGTGTCCATCCTCTGCTCTTCTCCTCTCCCTCCTCTCATCCTTGGTCGTCTACCTCCACTGCAGAAGGAAAGGTAGAGTATATACCTCTGTTAACTGTCATCTTCTGTATCTTAAGAACACCTACACTACAAATTGTCTTCCATAGAAGCAGCAACTGTCTTCCTTTGCTGGTTTTGTGGCCTTATAATGACTGTTTGTGTTTCTTTAAGATGAAGACCTCCATGTTGCTCAGGGAACACCCAGCAGTACAGATGAAACATCAATCAGGATCCAGGTAACGTATAGTTGAAATACTTATGTACATTTGTGATGTAATGGTAGAGGACAGTGTGGAGTACATCAACATGCTATGAAGGAGCGCTGTACAAAGAAGTTGACATCAATGGACCCAATGTCCAGCAATACTCAGGTGTTATTAGACGAAGGAAGAGAAGTACATTCAGCAGAGCTTCATGTGGTTGAGTCCCTTCCCTGTAACAAGGGACACACAATTTCAAGACAATTTTGAGAAACCAGGCAAAGTAATCTATATTTCGAAAACCCCCAAAGCACGTTGCTAGCTGTAGCAATAGGTCTGCCCTGTCATCACAGAGGACTCAGGTCAGTGTAATGAGCACAAAGGGAGAGTGTGCGCAGGTACGTAGAAAGACAGTTTAGCCATCCCATTGTTTCATTTGGGCCGTATGAAATGATTGGATGTATTTATTACAGGCAGTTTGGTGAGGATGTCATGGATTAGCAAAGTTTAAAGTATGTTGATGATGTAATATTAATAGTTGTATCTGTCTCTCTCAGGATGAAGATGGCCTGTGTTACACTACACTAGATATCCCTCTACGTTCTCAGAGACCTAAAAAGAAGAGAGTCCAACCCTCAGAGTTCAGCACCTACTCAGCCATCAATACTAAGAGGATGTGACCATGACCAAGTCTTTTAATACAAAAACAAGGGCTCTACTTCTTCTATCTGAACTTTCTCTGCTCTTCTGCCCGGATGAGGATGAAATAATTATGCACTCAATTCATAAAATAATCCAATAGATTGAAAGTTAAGCGTTTTTATGATTTATGAAGAAATCTCATATTGGCAAACACATGTTCATGAAAACAAATTTACCCAAACATTAAACGATTGAACAAAAGTTTAATTATCTTGTCTGTAATATCTTTACTTCCTCATAGGATATCATCACCATATACTGTTTGCATATTATTTGTCAATAGTATCAATCTGAAAACAGTTTTTTACTACTGAAAACTTTTTTACAATAGCTACATTAGTAGCTATTGTTTGTTGTTCATTGTTTACTATATATTTTTGAAATATAAGCCTTGACCTTGAGAAACCTTGACCTGGAAAAAAAACGTGACCTGGCTATGAAACTGTCTTTTCTGTAATGTCTTATTAGCAAATTACGACGAAGCTCAGAGAATGACGCAGGCATTGTTTGCACTTTCAGGGCTACTCCTTTCCTTACATGTAGGACGGTGCTGGCACCGTAAATATCCCAAGAACACGTAATTTCACCAAAATATCTGTCTCTTTGCCTCATGGAGACCATGGATGTACAGAGGCCTGCTGACATCATCTCTGTGTTAACCGCCACAGACTCAGGGCCTCGTGTGTAAGAGGTTCAGAGTTAACCTCTTCTATTTCTGGGTGTATGTGTGTGTGAGGAGAGCCTTTGATAAGACATGTTGGTGTGTAAGCTGTATCCTCACGGACCTCCTGCACCTAATCCTTTGCATGAAACTGTTTTATTTATGTTGTATCTTTAGCTGTCAATGGTGAGCATAGTATATGAACCAAGAGATGCCTGTCTTAATATTCATGAAAGGGTAAACCCCAAAATCATTTTTTGTCTTTTGGAAACCGTTCTGTTTGGGTCACATGAAGAGATGGGGAACATTTAAGTGTCATTTTACAAAGCCGTGGATTTCTATTGGCTGTATACCCTTAGCTCAAGTAAGTGTGTTGTGCAAACTCTGAGCCCAAGAACACAGTGTATGCTGATACGTGACAACATGACATGGTTCTACAGACTGCAGCAAGTGCAACGACCACCTGTGGTTTTCAGCTCCAGGATGCTAGCACGGTTTTCCTGTTTCCTTCTCGTCAGCTAAATGTAAGCTATATCCTATACGTAGGGTTAGGGTTAGAAAGTTTAACTTAAGTCCATAACTCACAAACTAGTCCAACAGAGGCAGAAAGTAGGCAGAAAACCAGGAGCTTGGTCAGGGATGGTTGTCTGTCTCTGCCTATGCTTTGAATATGTGATTAGATAGACTATCACCCAGGAAGAACAGAGTGTGTTGTTTGTTTACCTGCTTCTACAGGCGTTTACCCAGAAACCCCAAAATGAAACTATCACCAATGACAGCCAGCGGCAACATTTGTGGTTTCTGCACCCAGTCCAACGTTCAGTGCTACTTAAGAAGAGAGGCTGAGGGTATAAGACCATCAAACAATCACACACAGCCAGACACACACGAATGCACACATACACGGGCATTCACAAACGCAGGCACGCACACACTGATTGTTATTATTGATTAAAGCCACTGGCCCAAATGTTTTTGGATATGGCCCAAATGTTTTCAGAATCTTTGATCACCACCAAAGATACTGTATTTGATTAATTGTGTTGAAAGTTTAAAAAGCATTTTTTTTGTTTTTAATTAAAGTTATGAATCCCTTGACATAGGAAGGAAGACAAAGATCCTAGGAGAGCCACACAGAATGAGGCCCTGCATCTTTCAACTAGAGGTCAGGATACCTTTATGAGACCAGTTTGTACAGCAATGACATCATTCTAGATCAGTATTTTCTTTGATGTCACTCTAGATCAGTATTCGTCATAATTCTACTTCAATAATACATGAGTTTTATATGATGTCCTGTGTAATAATCACATTGATATAGTATCATATGTTGCTCCATGTTGCTGCACATTTTATCTTATTACTAATTGAATATATTTTTAATTCAAGGCGTCTGAATACGATCTCCCGGACAATCTCGTGCCTGGCCAGTGGACTCTGCTGGAGAAGACTGCGTCTGTTCTGGGTCCATTTGAGGAGTTGACGGGAAGGGTCAGCTCTTCGGATGCTATGGCAGCAGACGTAATTCCTGCGATTACTGTGCTGCTGAGATATCTTTCTAGAGAGATCGAGGAGGACCAAGGCATCAAAATTATGAATCGAACGTTATCTGCAGCTGTCATGAAGCAATTTTGATTTTACGACGGGGAAGAAAATCCGCTCTACAGCCTAGCAACTTTGCTCAATCCGAGGTAGGCCAATACTCTCTCTCTCTCTCTCTCTCTCTCTGCGTGCGTCTGTTTGTGCCTGTGTGCACTGAGCAGTGAACGCAACAATTCCATGCAAGTTGTTTCTTGGCTGGGATTTTTTTTAAATAGGAATTCCTAAATGGCCACATAGCCTAATGACTGTAAATGTTGTCTGTTTTACATACAAAAGTGTGTATTTCTCGAAGACCAACACTGCTGCAAATGCCAAGGAGGAGCTGCTGATGAGACTGATTGCAGAGCAGGACACTCAGGAAGATGACCCACTATGAACCACCTACCAGAAAACCACGCAGGGAGGACCAGGCCAGCAGCAGTTTAGACTGTATATTTGATGAAATTGCAAATGAGCAAGCATCAGTAGCACTGACCCCAGCTGCTGTGGGTGTTACCGCACAATTGGAAACATACCTTGGGGGGGCCCCAGTGGCTCGTGAGGACAATCCACTGCAATACTGGGGGGTTAACAAAGTGCGGTTCCCTTCTCTGGCCAAAGTGGCACGCAAATACCTCTCAGCACCTTGCAGTAGCATTGAGAGCGAACGGCTGTTTAGCTCAGTGTCACACATTGTGAATGAAGGCAGAAACAGGCTAACACCTGATCATACAGAGATGATTCTGTTGATAAAAAAAAATCTGCCTCTCACTTTCTCCAAAAATACATAGCCTAGTTCAGAGGCAACATTGTGTGTTGATAGTCATTTGACAACATAGTTTGTTGATTTGTTTAGCCTTTCTGAAGAAACATGGGAATAGTGCCATATGGTTTGTGTACTTGAAAGAAGGAGACTTTTGATAACTGAAATGTGATAATGTGCTTATTAAGCAATAGTTCTACCCACTTTTTGTGATGATTTTTGTTGTTATTCGCTTTATCTGGTTATATTTACATTTAGTCTAATGTGATGGCATTTTGTCTTTGAAGGCTTTTTTGTTAAAACCAGATAGCTCTGTTTACTTTTGGCTTGGAATAGCCTTCTGTTCATTTTGTATTGCCATACTAAAGCTTTGACATAATCTTCGGGGGAGAAAATAAAATTTGCCTTCAAATTAATTGCACGTCTTCTTTCATAGAGACCAAATCTAGAAATTATCGGTATCGGTACTCGGTATCGGCAAGTACACAAATAAAAGTATCAGTATCGTATCGGTTTGTAAAAAAGTGGTATCGGTGCATCCCTACTAAAAACTATCACTAGGACTAGGCCTACTACAGCAATATAGGCCTAAAGCTTAAATCTATATTGCATATTTTCAACCTTACAATACAATAGGCCTAACAGAAAAGGTTCAATTCAAACCATCAGTTTACTGTACAAAAGTAATCACTTCTCAATGGAAAATGGACATTTATATTTATGGAAAGTTACCGGTTATAGCCTATTCTGTTTTGGTTAAGTAGCCTGTTGGCTACATTCATTTTGTGGTCAAAACCTAATTGAGTGCTTGACAGGCCTAGGCCAGTGCAGACATTTTATCTATTAGGCTGCAACTTCAATGAAATGCTAAAATCAGCTAAAATATCAGAAAATTTAAAACTGGTTAACGACAAGAAGTTCAATACAAATATTTTTTATTGATTATGGTCTCCGCTGTTTGATTCGATTAAGACTCTGGCTGTGAGGTACTGGATGGGGGACGGATGCCTCCTCGTCTCTTTGTTGCCTGATCCGTAGCCAGGTTAGATCACCCGATGGTGTGCTTGGTGACCTCTGCATCGGTGACAGACTTTGTGATGGAATTTTTCCTCACAGCACCTGAAATCAGACAAATATGTTTATGTTTATGGTATGTAGCATTCAAAGCCAAGTAGGCTTACACAATAAAATATATGAGATAGGTATTAAGGAGATTAAATAATAAATATAGCTGCGAGCAGCAATGTGGGGGTCAAGCAGAATGGGACTCAATAAACTAATTTTGCTGGACAGACGTAACCGGTTAGGTGGCTACATGATGATATTGGCAAATGGTTATCACAATGAAAATACATTGAAGTTGCTTTGTAAGGGCCGGAATATACTTGCTGCTAACAACGCCCCTCTAGGCGTTGCTGATGCCCAATTATTTGGGCATCATCAGGATAGGGTCAAAAGACTATGAGACAAGTTTAGTTTGGATGCATGAAGGCCTTGCAGAGAAATTAGCTCACTTCCTGTTTGACGTCCCCCTGAGGTCAAAGGTCACCAAATTGTTTGGAGACTGGACTGTTTGACACATTTGTTCAGCTTGGTCTGAAGATCATATATGGCAAGTTTCATGATGATTCGGCATAATTTGTGTCCTGTGGATATGTACTATTGATTTTGACAATTTTCAACATGGCGGCCAAATTCTCATGTTGCCATTGGAAATATTTGATTAGCTACATGGGGCGGTCTGATAGTATCACCAGACATTGGAAATTTGTTTGAAATATACACATGTGAATAGAGAAGAGTTAAAACACATCTTCATTACTTACAGCGCCCCCTAGAGGTCGACTAAATTCATTGAGTGTCTCCATGATTATGTCCTGGGTCTATGTAGTAAGTTTGGTTATGATATGTCAAAGGGCTGCTGAGATATTGGCTTACTTCCTGTTCGGCGGCTTCGCGGTCAAATTTGATTGGCTGTCATAGATGTTTCCGTGAGAAATCATTTACTAGCTACATGGGGAGGTCTGATAGTATCACCAGACATTGCAATTTAGTTTGAAATATACTCATGTGGAGAGAGGAGTTAAAACACGTCTTCATTAATTATAGCGCCCCCTAGAGGTCAATGGTCACCAAATTAATTGAGTGTCCCCATGATGATGTCATGCGTCTATGTACCAAGTTTGGTTATGATTTGCCAAAGGGCTGCTGAAATATTGGCTTACTTCCTGTTTGGCGACTTTGCGGTCGAATTAGATTGGCTGTCCCGGCCAAACAGCTTTGAATTTAATAAATCGGTCCGATAGGTTTTATTAAGCATGGCCTGTTGATCATGTCTGCCAAGATTTACGATGATTGGACAAAATTTGTGATAGGAGATGCATTTTGAAGGTTTTGGACATAAACCAAGATGGTGGAAAATCCATCAGGCTCACATTGTGAAAGAATAGGTCAGGAACTTTTTTTTGGCCAGGCAGTGTATTTATTGTATATTTGAATTATATACTTACTGAATTATATACTTACTGAAAAGCAAGCTCTTTGTAGACATCTTGCTGAAGGCCTTTTTATTGTTCACACCTTTCCAATTAATTTGGTGGGACACGTCGTCTGTGTAGAGCCGGCCAAGAATGTTCCAAGTCACCCTCTTCACATCCTGGCCTCCAATTGTGGCCAAAGAAGCAATCTAAAAGGCAAATATATTTTTAAATTAACAGCAGGGTATACATTTCTATGATTATGTTGCATTTAAACTGTTTTTGTTCCTGTTGAAAGCATCCCAAAATGTAGAAAAACAAAAACGTCTATATTGTACTGTTTCCTCTAAAGAAAAAATACTGTTCTCTTGAAAAAAAAATTTCTAAACATGTACTTGGCTCACACTTTCATGGACATGTGCCACTTTTACACACAATGTCATACCAGGAAGATTGTCGCTCACTGACAGAATCTGGGAAAAGGCAGTTCAGGACAGGCCTGTTCAGGGCTGCTTCAATAGAATACTTGCAATAATCATGGACAATCAATATACCTAATAGCATTATAGCATGGACCATTCATATTAAGAAGACTCACTGCTCTCTGTCGAGCTGGGTAGCTTGAAGTTTCTTTTAAAAACACCTCAAATGCATTATCAGTCATCTCAACGTCTGGCCCCGGGTTGCTGTTCATCCTGCTGCTGAGATAGTTGACCTTTGCCACAAGCTGGTCTTTTTGTTGTTTAATTGTCTCAAGCAAGTTCAAGATGTGGACTTCAGCCGCTGTTGACAAACATGAAATATAGCTAAAATGTAGTGTATGATATATTTATTACGTTTCAGTGCTTATCCTCATTACTCACAATACTGACCTTAGTTATTGATAAAGTTTGAAGAAAATATGTGAGAGTTGTCAGAATCTCTTCCAAAATCCGTAGCATAGAATGACCCTCCAGTATTTGTCAGTTATTGCTTACCGGAGCAGGGAATGGACTCAGTCATCCTTCCCCCTCGCCATGTTGGTCTAAAGGCCAGGCTTGAAGAAGACTTCTCTGTTTGCCGCAGGTTCAGGGTTGATGTCGGGGGTGGAGGGAGATGAGGAGGAACTGCCGTTCCTGGCGCATAATGAGGAGGAAGGCATGCGGTGTGCGAGAGGGGGAAAGAATTGTATTAAATGGCAGTCATCTGTTAATCATGACTGCTAATATACATGGGACCGTTCTATTCACTAATATTTCAGAGATCAGTCCTTACCTTGAGTAACTCTCCGCATGTTCAATGCAGGTGCAGGGAGTTGATTTGGGAAAGGTTGTTGCGGTCCTGCCCCATGGTAAGGTGCTAAGGGACAGAAATTGGTATTAAATGGTTGTGATCTGTTAACCATGGTAGGCTGTGAGCTGCAGGGCCAAACAATGGCAAACGAAAAATCTCTGGTCATGCTCTGATCGTGAATTAATTTGTATGTTTCAACATTTTGGTATGCACTACCTATTTCAATCCCATGAATGAATTGACGATGTATTTCAGTACAATTTGATAATGATGAATGATAAATATTGCATGACTGCAGATGTTTTTAACTGACAAAAAGTTTGGCTGAGATTTTGATATTTTGAAAATTACAATTTCAGTTGAGTATGCAGAAAATCTAAGATGGTAATGCAGATGTAATCTGTTGATTTGAAACAGAGTGACCTTTGCTGTGTTAATATAGATTCGGCCACTGTATTCAATATTATTTCGGAGATCAGTCTTTTCCTAGACAGTTTTCTTCAGGTCGAGGACAGATTCTGCTGCTGCTGCCTGGCACTCGGCGAGATGTTGGAGCTGGAGGAATGGATACAAGGAGAGGTGATTATCTTTAGCACCAAGAATGTTAACCAAATCTTAATATTAATGTTATGATTTTATTATTTTTGGTGGCAAGTGATTATCCCTTACTCTGCCAGTGCAATTGGCCATGGCTTGAGGCTTCAACTGGTGAATTGGAAGGCAACCCCAGAGATGTAAAGTCACCATCTTCACTCTCATCAGAGTCCCCAAAGCGATGGCTGTTAAGTAACCATATTATATTATTATTAGGGTTACTGCAATCCCAAAATTGCCAAATATACATACAGTATAGCACAAACATCTCTGGTCTATTTTTGAATGCTACAGGAAATAACCTTCCTATCACTACAAAAAACATAAAAAAGACAGAACACACTTACACTGGCCTCCTTTGTCTTTTTATATGGCGGCCCACACTCCTGCACTGCCTCAGACTGCAGATCAGAGTTGTTGCAGCTGGTCTGATATTGCTCCATAAGCCTACAGACATCTTTGTAGTTGTCTAAAATTGAACATGTTAAAATGATCATATGGTTGAAATTAGCTGTAGACCTGCACAGAATGTTAATATTATTACTAAAGATATGTAAACTAGGCACAAAAAGTAAGGAAACTTGTGTTTGGTTGATTTTTTCATTGCTGTAACAATGCTTTTTAGCAAGAAACCTTATACCGTTGGAAAGCCTGAAGCCTCCCCTTTTAAATGATACCACATTTGTAAGGAACATGCATTTGTGGTATGAACAGCAGAGCTGAGTATGTAGATTGCGCCCAAGAAAAATGTGCCAAATAGCATTCTGCCATTGACTCTTATTTTGAGCTTTTGGTACTCCCAGGTGATGCCAATCAGGGACAATGGCAGAGCGCTGAGAGTCAGAGTCAGAGAGTCAATGGCAGAGTGATGTTTGGTACATTTTTCTTGGGCGCAACCTACATACTCAGCACTGCTGCTCATACCACAAATAAATGGAACATTTTAAACAATGCAAGGCAAAGACCATTTTCATAACATAGACAGGATTGCTTATTCCAAGCAGAAGGAGAAGAAACCATGAAATTATCTTTAAACTAGAGTTTCATGAATTGGCATACCACAAGTTCTGATGATCATCACATCATACTTTGGCCAGTTTGGCTCATGTGTCTCACTGTTGGCAGTTGCCCTTTTGGCATGTTCTGTGTTTTTGTATTTTGACCAGTACACCATCCCGTCATCACACCACTTATCCGGGACAACAGCAATGTCCCCGTTGGCAAATTTTATGAGATGAAAACTCACCCTTAATGTAGAAAGAAAGCAAAGTTACTTGTCATAAAAAAGTGTGTGTGTGTGTGTGTGTGTGTGTGGGGGGGGGGGGGCACTACAGACTCTGTAGGAACTCTGACTCCAACGATAGCGTAATGACATTCAACCACATGTTTTTTTAAATGGAAAGTTCTGCAGAGAAGGGAGACTGTCATGTTTGGAATGAAAGGGAGAAAACAGGACAGAGTAACATTGTTTTACAACGTAGTTAAGGTGGCCGGCATGCAAAGTGCTGTGGGAAATCCTGAGGGTAAACACTGCATGTTTTTTGCAGTGTTGTGGGTGTTGTTTCATAATCTCACAAAAAAAATCATTGCTAATAATATACTGTACTATGTACAGTTCATGGTATTGAGAAAGTTGGCACATGTATCAATTCTGCATAAAATTCAGCATAAAATGTAATTTCCCCTGGAAGACATATAATACATAATGTTATGTATTATATGTCATCTCATATTTTGAAAACATGAAATTATGGATGTAGTGTATACCTGGAAAAATACCACCTTTTCTGAAATACTTACAGCAAATTTTTATCCAGAGTAATGAAGTAATGGAAGTCATAGTCAGAAGTCAGTAGTAGCCATTATTAGAGTTTTTAATTTAAACCGATTGCTTAAACTGATTGATTGATTAAAATGTTTTTTTTTAAATTCATTATTTATTTAGTGGATGAGAGGTATGGCCACAAAACCATCCCTGTACGGCAAGGCTACACATTTCTGTCGCAGCGCTGACACCTCAACCGACTTCAGCTCATCAGATGTGTACAATGAATATGTTAATTCTGTCAGAAATGAAGGGGAAGGTATAAAATGGCGACTGCTGGGAAGATTCAGTGTAGACAATGAACACACCATTATCATTTTGGATGATGTTTTTGACAAGGCAGACTTTCTCCCCCACCAGAAATATATTGTCCCCTGTTGATCATTTTACTGTCCATCGTTCACATCTCATTTCCCCATATTGGCCCTGCACTCCCATCCCAACAACAATTGGCCCCACAAATTGCTCTCTTTTTAGAGTGATGTCTGCATCAACATCCAATTTCATAGCTTGAACCTCTGAAAGGCGCCGAACAAGCTGGGCTAGCGGGAACTCAGGTTTTCTTACAAGTTTTTTTTATTTTCGCGAGGTAGTTCTCATACGGGAACGCTGAAAAAGAATCCAAACAGCCATATTGATTCACCTAGTGTGCTAGGTGGACCAAATAGTGGACATTGTAAACAATTTGTTCTGTCCCATGATACAGCTCACTAAAATGAGCAACAAAAGACTTCAGCAATTGGCAAGCATTGTCTACAAGGCTGTGATGTTGAGGGCTGACCAAGATCGATATGGCCGTTGACAGGAGCAGGAAATTAGAATACATATTCCGGTCCAAGAATCCCGCCAGGACCACAGGGCCAGTGTAGAGTAAAAACTGCCGGAATTTTGTTGCCTTCCACCAGTCGAACTCTCTAAGTCACCGTGGCCTCCTGGCAAACTCAACTGAAACATTCGGCCTAACAGACTGGAGTTTATGTGACATCCTGTCAACTATCAATGCAGGCAGTCTCACAGTTAATGGACCCCGGAGCCAGAACTGGAGCTTTTTTTTAACAACGCCCAAACACACTACATGCATGTAATCTAATGGAAACTGTGTTACCATGCCTATCTTGATACTCTGAAATGGATGAGGGCCCTCATGGTGGTGAAGTTCATCAAGCTTTAAGTTGAATGACATGTCCGTTATAGGGGGTGCTCTGGTCCAGCGAACGACATGCGGCGATTCTGGTACTTCCCCGGGTGTTGGCACTTATCGCACCCATGGTAAGCATTATGGGCCCTTGCAGGGGTGTCACACACTACTGTGTGAAGCTCAGTTTTGAGGTTCTTATCACCAAAGCAAAACCCAGCCTCTAACTACTGTAATTCAGTCACAAAATCAGATAAGAACCACAGTATGCCCAAATCACCACAGGTTCCTTCATAGGAACGGTAACTAGCAATCCAAGGATGGGCCACAGCTGTAAAGTGGAACTTTTAAATAAAGGCAGACCATCTATATTAATCTGCAGCCCCAATGTCATGCCCTCTGCCAGTATTTTGATGTGTTTATTTAAGGTGGCCCTTAAGGAGCAAAGGATCACAAAGTGATGGTAGTTCCCCCCAGCCTTCTCTCGAATATCTTAGTGGACTTTTGTTTTGAGAAGGGTCCTACCATCCTTGGGTAGATTGGGATGGGTTATGTTGAGTATGCTCAACAGCGCAGTCAGGGCAACCATTGAAATGGCAAATCTCACTGCCCAGTTGGCAATGTTATCGGAAAGTGATGGGGATGGGACATCAGGTTCAGAATCTGAACCTGATGTCCCATCTCCATCACAATACACATCATCAAAATCCATGCCGAGATTTACATTGAAAATGTATGTGTGAGGCATTTTTCGTCTTATTATTGTTAGCAGACCATTCAAGCCACAACGGGGCGCTTTAGTTCCATTGATGTGTTGTGACTTTGTAAGTAAAGTGGGAAGCAAAAACCAATATGGAGGGAATGTAATGAGGTTGCAATGAAATTTGCTGTACTCCAAAGGCAATTGTAACATAAACATAACATAAGCAAGATGTAAGGGATAATGCCCGACGAGGTGTCCATTAACAGAAATTAATGGACGAAGCTGAGGCGTGAACCGTCCAGCGGAGGACGGTTGCTTCCGCGAAATAAGGAATCAGAATTAGTTCCAGGAAGGAACCAATCAGAATCGAGTATTCACCCAGACCATACGGTATAATACATTTTAACATTTTTTGCGTGTGTGTGTGCGCGCCACGCACATAGCGTTCTGATCTGATTGCGGCAGCCTACACTTGTTTAATCGTGATTGCTTGGTTTTCTCGGTTCTTGTTCATACGGAATAAATAAAACGAATTACTTTGCTTACTATTTTTTGCTTGATTTAGTTGTTAACGTTTGAGGGGGTATTTTGAGGAAGGACTTAGAATGGGTTAGGGGAAAGTGGGGTCGTCAGACCTCGCCATACATTTTTGTGGGGTCGCCAGACAAAAAGTTTAAGAACCACTGGTCTAAACGACTGTGATTAAAATGTCGAAGCTTCATTTTCATTACAAAGAGGATGGAAAAGGGGCAATAGACACTATGAGACCAAACTTGCCAAAATGCAAACTTAGCTAGAAGCTAAAGCTAAACCATTATCAGTGACTGAACATGCTATAGTTACCAGCTAGCGAACGTATGGGCATTGTCACGAAAATTAGCACGTAAGCTGTAATATCTGCACATAGCCACAAGTGGAGCAGGACCATATATTAGCTGTAATAACTGCTCATGGCCACAAGATGGCAGCATCATCACACATATGAGGAAGTCAGATCATAGCCAATCAGAGCATGTACTACGTCATATAGGCCATGCCTACTCTGTATAGGAACAGGCGCGCGCCCAAAGGAGTCGCTTTGCCGCTTCGTGGCGGGGTCCAGTTCGCCCTGTCGGGGCACATTTTCCCCATAATGACCGGCGTTCTATACATTATCCCCTACAAAACATAGTCTGCCAAAATTGCTGTTGCATTTTAAATCAAATAGGCTACAGACTCGCATGATCATTCACTTCTCGGTTCTACTGCTAGTTCAATATCAAACAAAGTCATTACAATACAATTATAGTATAGCCCCGACACGATGAAAACACAAAGGGCAATGTTTACTGTGAACGTCGCAATATCTCAATTAATAAATGCACTTACTCAGTCAAGAGTATTCAGCACAAAGTTGAAAAAGCAAAGAAAATCTCCTCTGATGACCATCTCTGGCTCTTTACGCGACTACGCGATAGCTGTCAAGTGCAACCATTATAAGTAGGCGGAGCCATCCTCTGTGAAAGGCGCGTCCGCGTCCAGGGATCCAACATGGGTCCACTCGGGATCCGCAGTTTGACAGTAGAATTTTCGGAGGCGGAGCTGATCCTCTGGGCGGTGCCCAAACGAATGTGACAGTTACGCGGTTTGGTGGCTTGAAGGCGGATCCGCCTATGAGTCTCCTGCTGTGTGGGTTCCTTGTCCGCATCCCCTGCCATCCAGTTGTCATGCAGACTGGCTTCGAACGGCTGATTCCATGGATGTACTTTGCGTGTGCCGTGATTTCCCGCCGATGTGGCGAAGCTGTATGGTTATGCTGTTGAGAGTTTAAATAAATGGACTATATACTATATACTATACTATTATTTGGGCAGATCCGGTACTTCTCATAAAAAAATTAAAAACATGTTTAAAATGAAATAATAATATGCATATATTAATTTACAGAACAAATCCCAAGAATTTCATGTTGTTTATTAATATTTAACGTCATTTGAAAGAGTCGGAGATCTGTTGACGCACTGAAAATATGGGCCAACAAACCACGCCCGACATTTTTGAAATTCGCCGCATCTGAGGAGCAAGCAGAGAGGAAGAAACAGTTACCATGCATGACCACATGCGTGTGCGCCATGCACAAGTTAATATAAATTATAAATATCACAGAGCAGGATTGTGAACGTTTACAATATTTCATGTCAATTTAAAATCAGCAAAATGTGTCAGCGTTGGCCGACTAACTCTTTTTAATTAGGATATTTATCCTGCGTGCCTCCTCTCTGCAACGAAATTTGGTTAAGATATAAAACCATTAAATTGAACATTAAAACAGATATTTTCATTTTTAAATAAATATTTGGAAACGAAAATTCATGTTTCCCGCAGTGTGCCTCTCTGGTATTGAGCGGGTCTGCAGAATCGCACTCTGCACAACCCAGTCGGTAAAAAAGTCACTGTAACGCACGACTCCGTAATCCATGATTTCCAAGCATCGGTGGTGATGGCAAATTTCTCCGCTAAGGACAGGATCTCGCGGAGGGAGGCTGCTGCTTCACTGTACATCTTCTCCAGCCGCACAGTCCAAGTTTGGCGACATGGCACTGTGTAATCCAGCTAGAGAAATGCGCTCAGATCACGGAAGACTAACATGTCACGTCTCTGGCAAAGGCTGCCGTGTTTAAAATAGCATGCATATACATCAGTTATATTCTCAATTTAATTTACAGAGCAATCCCTTCAAAGTATTTAGGTTAACTATATAACAGACTAGGATTAGTGTGTGTCTGATGGGGGGGGGGGGGGGGGGGGGGGGCGTGCTATCACGGTGGTGTCCATCCCCGTTTTAAAAGGACTCTTACTTCTGGGCTGCAGCCCCAAATGTTTTCAATTGCTAGCGACGCTCCTGTTTCTATGTGTTTTTTAGTTAATGATCGGGCTATAATAAGACCACGTAGGCTATGTAATCGCGGACAAAAGGGGACATTTCATAGTGGATGGTGGAAACCAGGACATTTTTGCCTCCCGACAGGCTTTTGCGGGGAATCGGGACTGTCCCAATCACCAATGACGAATGTCAGTGTAGGACACTACAGCGCATGCAACTAAGAAATAATCATATTAATTAATAAAAGTACAATAATAATAGTAATGCAATTTATATTAATGACCTCATGTCGGTGTACCGCCACTCCGACCATGGAAACCAAAATTGTCGGAGTGGTGGGACGTTTAAAAACAATGGAAGTGGCACCACTACGACAATTAGACCTCAATGTTGGAGTGGCGTTATGTCTGAATGGAAGGCGGTCCCTGATACAAATTGTCTTCCGTAGAAGCAGCAACTGTCTCCCTTTGCTGGTTTCGTGGCCTTATAATGACTGTTTGTGTTTCTTTAAGATCAAGACCTCCATGTTGCTCAGGGAACACCCAGCAGTAGCAATGTAACATCAATCAGGAACCAGGTAACATATAGTTCATATACTTATGTACATTTGTGATAACAGGTAGAGGACAGTGTACGTTTACATGTTATGGTGAAGCGCTGTAAAAAGATGTTAACATTGTTGGACCGAATGTTCAGCGATATTTAGGTGTTAATTAATGCAGGAAGAGAATTACATTCAGCAGAGCTTCATGTGGTTGAGCCACTTCCCTGTAACAAGGGACACAAATTTCAAGCCAATTTTGAGAAACCAGTCGGAGTAATCTATATTTCGAAAAACCCCAAAACACGTTGCTAGCGGTAGCAATAGGTCTGCCCTGTCATCACAGAGGATTCAGGTCAGTGTACTGAGCTCACATCCAGAGTGTGCGCAGGTACGTAGACACACAGTTTGGCCATCCCATCGCTTCATTCGGGCCGAATGAAATGATTGGACGGGTTTATTACAGGCAGTTTGTTGATGATGTCATGGAATAGCAAAGTGTAATGTATGTTGATGATGTAACAGATTAGCAAAGTTTAAAGAATGTTAATGATGTAATATGAACATATATGTCTCTCTCAGGATGAAGATGGTCTGTGTTACGCTCCACTGGATATCCCTCTACGTTCTCAGAGACCTAAAAAGAAGAGAGTCCAACCCTCAGAGTTCAGCACCTACTCAGCCATCAATACTAAGAGGATGTGACCAGGACCAAGTCTTTTAATACAATTACAAGGGCTCTACTTCCTCTATCTGAACCTTTTCTGCTCTTCTGCCCAGATGCTGATGAAATGTGTATGCACTCAAGTCGTAAGATAATCCAATAGAGTGAAAGTTAAGCGTTTTTATAATGAACTAAAGTTTAAATATCTTGTCTTTTACTTTCTCGTAGGATATCATCACCATATACTGTTTGCATATTGTTTGTCAATAGTATCAATTTGAAAACTGTTTATCACTTGGTTTAGTCTCTACATTAGTATATATTATTTGTTGTTCATTGTTTACTATAAAGCTATATTGGAAATATTTGCCTATTTGTCTCTGTGTGTATCAGGTTAAGACACCTTGAACTGGCTATAAAGCTGTCTTTTCTGTAATGTCTTGTTAGCAAATTATGACAAAGCTCAGAGAACGATGTAGGTGATACATCATTTGCACTTTCAGTGTTACTCGTTTTATTGCATGTAGGACGTTATTGGCCCCTTAAATATCCCAAAAAACACGTCATTACAACCTAAATATCTGTCTCTCCGCCTCATGGAGATCACGGATGTACAGAGGCCCGCCGACATCATCTCTGTTTTGACCGCAACAGCCTCAGAATTAACTTCTTCTTTTTCTGGGTGTATGTGTGAGAGCCTTCGATAAGTCATGTTGGTGTGTAAGCTGTATCCTCAAGGACCTGCTGACACCTAATGCTTTGCATGAAACTGTTTTATTTATGTTGTATCTTTAGTTGTCAATGATGAGCATAGTATATGAACCAAGAGATTCCTGTCGTTATGTTCATGAAAGGATGAAACCGTTCTGTTTGGGTCACACGAAGGGTTGGGGAACATGTAAGTGTAATTTTACAAAGCAGTGGATTTCTATTGGCTGCACACCCTTAGCTCAAGTAAGTGTGTTGTGCAAACTCTGAGCCCAAGAACACAGTGTATGCTGATACGTGACAACATGACATGGTTCTACAGACTGCAGCAAGTGCAACGACCACCTGTGGTTTTCAGCTCCAGGATGCTAGCACGGTTTTCCTGTTTCCTTCTCGTCAGCTAAATGTAAGCTGTATCCTATTTATAGCGTTAGGGTTAGAAAGTTGAACTTTGGTTCATAACTTCATAACTTCGGATCAGAAAGTAGGAAGAAAACCAGGAGCTTGGTCTGGGATGGTTGTCCGTCTCTGCCTATAATTTGAATATGTGTTTAGATAGACTATCAGACAGGAAGAACAGAGTGTGTTGTTTGTTTACCTGCTTCTACAGGCGTTTACCCAGAAACCCCAAAATGACACTATCACCAACGACAGCCAGCGGAAACATTTGTGGTTTCTGCACAGAGTTCAACTATGTTCAATGCTACTTAAGGAAAGAGGCTGAGAGTATGAGACTATCAAACAGTCACACACAGCCAGACACACACAAATGCACGCACACACCACCCGCGGCGCTACCACTGGGCCCGCCCATTTTAGGTCCGGGCCCGCCTATTTTGACCAAGGCCTATAGTGAGTAGTGAGTGATTTTCATTCTAGCTGTTCATCCAATAAGCAGCCTGAGGAAAGCTTTGAGTAAAAGCTTCTCAGCCAATCAGCGGCTCCTACCCCAAGTGTGGACTGCCTGCCCACAGGCTGCAACACGCACATTGATTATATTCTGGGCAAATCATCACCTGTACAGCAAAACTCGGACCTACAGAAATTATGGAATGACATACTGGACAAGCAGATGATGGAGCTGAACACTCGTTTCAAGCCCGACACATACGGCTTTATGAGAGCCGCTGCTGCCTGCCTGCCACAGTCAGACAAGGCTCTTTGGTGACAAGGCTCTCATCCGGCACGCCTGCGCGCACTTTTCCATTCCGGTGGAAGACGCAGAGCGCACTGTGTTTGTGCAGCAACTTTAAAGAAAGGCAAAGGCCAACAAGACCATGGACGAGAAAAAAGAAACACTCGTAGAAGTGCTTGACGCATGCCCCCGTGATATTTTCCCCAACATGAACAGCCTCCTGCGGGCCCTCCTCACATTGCCCATGACGACATGTACTGTGGAGAGACTATTTTTAGCTGTCAATCGGATAAAAACAGGCACCAGGGCTACAATGTTGACAGATAGACTGCACTCTTTGTCCCTGCTTTCATTTGAAATGGAATTGACTGATTAACTGGAATATCAAGAAATTCTTGCTGTGTTCAGCACAAAACCCCGCCGTCTCCTGCTCTAAGCCCCAAGTCCCACAAGCAAGTTTCAATTGAATTGTGTGCATTTGTGATTATTTATCAGTTATCTCGGATTGTTATGCTTTTGTTTATATGGTTAGATATGTTATTAATTTAATTATTCTTAAGAAATAAGCTGCAGGAGAAATAATCTTTGATCGTTTTCCTGCTGTTTGTGTTTAGCAGCTGTGTCAGATTCAATGCTGCTGTTATTTCATGTCCATACAGTTCGTCTGTCATTCTGAATTTATAAGAAACAGTTAAATAATTTTGGATAGTTCCCTGCCCGCCGTGCAAATAAATGGAGGGAGAAACAGACCCTCCAAAGATATAATTCTGTTTCAGTCTTTATGTGTATTGAACGTTCAAAAGAGATAAATTAAGTTAGGCTCACTGCCAAGGTGTATGTCTTTGTCCGGTTCAGTACTGAGCTAAGGACAGCAACATAAGAGCCACACAGGTAGGCTACTGAGTCGCTGTCCTCAGTGCCGCAGAAAAGCGCTGAAACGGAGATGAAGGGGAACCCGGTTTTTATTTATGGCTTATTTTAACTGGCCCATCCAGTTTTCTGGAGGCCCACCCACAATCAAAATCCTGGCGCCGCTAGTGGCACACACACAATTTTTAGTATTGATTACAGCCGACAATTTAAACTACAGATTACAATGGCCCAAATGTTTTTGGATATGGCCCAAATGTTTTCAGAATCTTTGATCACCAACAAAGATGCTGTACTTGATTAATTGTGTTGAAAGTTTAAAAGATTTTTTTGTTTTTAATTAAATGTATGAATCCATTGACGTAGGACGGAAGACAAATTCTTGATTTTTGTCCTGTCGGTGTTGCATCACTGCATCCTTAAACTAGTGGTCAGGATTTCTTTATGAGGCCAGTTTGTACAGCAATGGATTTGGTTTCTTTGATATCATCCTAGATCATTATTCTTCATGGTAGTAAATGCAGTCATGTGGGATGGCGATTAATAATGATATTATTCTCCATTCCATGGGGTCCGTCACCCACAATAGCGCCTGGGTGTTTTCTCTTGAATAGCGCTGGTCGGACCCAGCACGCCTCAGTCCAGTAACGAGGGTGCGGTATAGCTCAGCTTAGTTACGGCTCGCGTTTCCATCACCGACAGTACCCTTATGGTAGGGCGGGGTTTAAGCTGGATGGCGATAGCCGCGGCAGCTAATCACGCACCGTGACCTCATAGCAGTCCGACAGTGTATCAGTGTATGCTATTAAATCCAAGGAAAAAGAAAAACGTGACACATCAAAGAGCAACAATGTAGGACATCCAAGAAAGACGTCAAACTTTTGCGTAACATTTTCTTCAATAAACGAAGCTTTCGCCGTTGTACAGAAATACCTTGCGGGTATGCGTTTTTTTGTTATTAGGCGAGTTTCAGATCGTCTGCATTTGCGCGCATGCATGCCCGAGACTCAAGAACATCCGCCGGGACTAGGCAGAAATAAGTCATGTTCCCACAACGTCAAGTCGGACACAGCTGCACTTATCGTTGTTTGAACAAGCATAGTTTGGGAGAGGGCATGCCTCTTTGAAAGGAGATATGTCATTTCTCACGTGGGAAATTCAACGTGGTAATTCCAACCAACCAGGGAAACGTTTTGATATGTCGAAGGGAGTGTCTTATGTCCACACTTATTCGAGAGCAAATGCCCAGAAAAGCAGGCGGAAGTTGTTTTCCTGAAACTACCGCGAGTTTTGAAAGCCAGGTGACTCCTCGAATTGGAAGTTATCACAGGTATTTCTGATGTTTTTCATCCCAGAATGCATTCTGACGCATGGTCAACAAAGCTGCATGTCTCATCAAAAACATGCCTGTTATCCCCTTGTTGCACGGAAGTGACGGACGAAGTGGCGGACGAAACACGACCCGTGCCGCACTTTTGCAGACTTAACCGACCCGCACCCTCCGGTGGAAATGCGCCATTAGGGACAACACAAGTGGGGTTGTCCGCCTTGATGTATGATGGACAGATAAGCCTACTATTTGCTACAGTCCAATGGGAAGACTGGTAGACTGATCCAGAGCCATAGAGAGAGAGTACTTTTCTGACTATTGTTGTATATTTGTAAATGTCAGTTTTACATTTGGAGTGGTAGGGTGACAACTGAAAGCTACTTAGATACGTTTTTAAGTTTGAGGGAAAGCTTCCCGTTTGTGTTAGCATGGGTAGCAGTAGGCTACTGACTTTAGTGGCTTAACCTTAACTTTTACCTTACTACATCTGTTCTGAAATCAAAGACGATTCAAGATGTTATTTTTTGCGCAACCGGACTACTGGATTTCCTTGATTTTGCTTGTAATTCCGATTCACTTACCGCGGTCAGAGAGCGATTTAGAAAGCAGAGTAGCAACAGTCCATTTAGCATTTAGTTTCCAGGCAACTTCTTCTGATGAGGCAGGAGCTGACCACACAACCATGATATTTTTAGAACTAAGCCATACACAAAGTATCAAATATATTAAAGAATAACAAATCATTATGCTTGGATGAATTAAATAGTATTTTTTTTATTAAACAGTGTGTGTGTGTGTGTGTGTGTGTGTGTGTGTGTGTGTGTGTGTGTGTGTGTGTGTGTGTGTGTGATACAACTGGAAACACAAGAACAAAGTGAAGGAACAGGGATGAATATTGTGTATACATATATATAAGTGTTAACAAGAGAGGAATACGGTGAGGAAAGGAGACAATTAAAAAAGCAATAAAAATAAAATGGACAACTGGTTATAAAACCCTCCAGCAAATGCAGATTCCACTGCCTAACATCTGCACGCTGCAAAGGAGGATGCAGCATGTAAATCTGGAGCCAGGAGTTAAGTGTTTGAGATGCTGAGTGTTTAGAAAAAAAATCCTCTCCACATATTCAGGCTGAGGTTTGTGGAACCAAAAACAAGTGGGAACAAGTATGACTAAGAACAACGAAGCAAACATACAGTCCCTACAAAAAAGTCTTGTCGCTTGGGCACAAGTTGACCTTAAGTGCCCCTCAAATATGTCTAATCAATTTTTTTTACAAGAAATGGTTAATTTCAACCCCAACAGCTTTTGAAATAATGTTTTGGTGCCAAACGAAACTGCTGAAAAGCATTCTAACGTTCACAGCTTAGTAAAGCCCACTGAGTCAGTTTTTGCAAAGACAAAAGTCTTGTCGCCTTGTCATATGATGCACCCAATCCTAGATTACAGCCTCACCTGTGATCAATAATTGATCAATCAATTAGTGGGTGTGTATAAAAAGAACCCCAGCACACCAGACCTTCATATCAACTGCAACTTGACCTCTGACAACATGTCTAAGATTCACCCTGAGACCACAGTGTTGATTATCAAGAGGCTGAAGACCAGATCCACTGCTGAGGTGGCCGACACCTTCAATGTGTCTCAGTGTCAAGTACAAAGAATAAGAAAAAGATTTGAAGAGACTGGAGATGTTTTTGACAAGCCCAGGTCCCGCAGACCCCGCAAGACAACTGCTCGGGAGGACCGTTTGTTAGCTCGAAAATCTAAGGCCAGCCCCTTTTCCACTGCAGCAGAGCTCCACCAGGCCTGGTCAACTCAAGTCCCCGTGTCAACCAGAACAGTTTGTAGAAGTCTGTCTCGAAATGGCCTCCATGGTCGAATCAGTGCCCAGAAACCAGCACTAAACAAAAGGCAATTAAAACGTATGGCATTTGTCAAGGCCCACAGCCTGCTAAAAGGATGGACGCTGGAAATGTGGCAGAAGGTGGATTTCTCAGATGATTCTTTGGTTGAATAACATCATAGCCGCCGCAAATATTGAAGGAGATCTACTGGAGCCTGCATGGATCAGAGATTCACCCAGAAAACAGTTAAGTTTGGTGGCGGAAATATAATGGTCTGGGGTTACATCCAGTATGGGGGTGTGCAAGAGATTTGCAGGGTGGAAGGCAATATCAATAGCCTAAAATATGAAGAAGTATTAGCTACCTCTTATATTCCCAACCATAAAAGGGGTCAAGTTTTGTAGCAGGATGGTGCTCCATTGCATACTTCCATCTCTACGTCAAAGTTCCTCAAGGCGAAGAAGATCAAGGTGCTCCAGGACTGGCCAGCCCAGTCACCAGACATGAACATCATTGAGCATGTGCGGTGTACCTTGGGCACACCGCAGCTCTTCTGCTTCTTGTATAAAATTCACGGAGACAGGTTGGGTGGAGCACTGGACTGGTTTATTTGCTGCAACATGGGACAACACACAACCAGTGTTCGCATATATATATTCAGCCGTAGTCCGTTCGAACACAACGTAAGCTTGGTTGCTTCTGAACTTTTAAACACAAACAAAAAACATTAAGTGATCGTATATGGTATTACAACACAAAGCATTAAACAAACGTACCTGCAACATTGGACAACACACAACCAGTGTTCGCATATATATATTCAGCCGTAGTCCTTTCGAACACAACGTAAGCTTGGTTGCTTCTTTCAAACACAAACTTCCGCCGTGGACTTTCAGAATAAAATATAGAATGTTGGTTGGAGTCCCAAGTTTAACAGAATTTAACAAATAAAATAAATTATTTACACTGTCATATTTACACTGTTACATACACCCCCTTTAAATTCAGTTAAACAACAGACAAATCCAGAGCAGTATAACGAGAAAAGAAATAGAAAGAAAGAAAAAAAAATTAGGGTTGCTCAATGTGGACCCAAACCACCGATGCGAGCTACAGTCGATACAAAATCCCCCCATAGGGAGTGCAAAAGAATTAGCAGGTACCAAGCCCAATACTTTTCACAGACAAGTAGAAGATGCCATATACACCTTCTGAACATCTCGATCAAGGCAACACACATTTCATACTCAAGTACAAAAAAATAGTATTTGGATGCAGCCCCTATAAAATTGGGAAAAAGAAGAAAAAGAAGAAAGAAAACAAAACTCCTGGTCATCTAGAACTTAACAGTCCATGGAAGAATGCATACACAGGACTTGAACCAGGAGAGGTATGCTCAACCTTCTGAGTTGACATCTCATGAATCAGCTTCTTAGGAGGTCTGACATGTCTCCCATATTTAGTAGGGACTGCACCACCCTGACCTGCATGAACACTGCAAGGTTGCACACAAATAGCAGTGTTTTCATCAACTTCTTCTCCGAGAGTCAAGTGAGATACATCTGGCACAGATAAGTGAGCAACACTAGCGGAAACTGGGTCAGATGAATGAGCCACACTGACGGGGACTGGGTCAGATGAATAAGCCACACTGAAGGGGACTGGGTCAGGTGAGTGGATTAGCCAGTCCATAGTCTGGTTGTAGCCATCTACATTGTTCATCTCCACAGAGTCTCGACCACTTCCACATGCCACATCCAGATTATCTGAGTCAACAAGGGAAGCAGGAGTTTCATCCACAGTAAGAAAGTCAACCTGGAGGAGAAGGTTCCAGTGCACAACTCTCTCTCTGCCAGTTATGGCATCTCTGATTCTGTATACGCTGATCCCAGACCTCACAGACACAACATCGTATGGTGTAGAGTCCCACTTGTCAGCAAGCTTTCTTTTCCCTCTTTCACCACGGTTGGCCAACAACACGCGATCACCCATAGCCAGTGGAGAGCCTTTCACTCTGCGGTTGTACAGCCTGGCATGACGTGCTTGCTCGTCAAGGCTGTGTTTCCGAGCAATTCCTGAGGCTTCACTCAAGTGCTGCTTCAACCGTGAGACAAACTCGCCATGGCTGATCACTTTGTCATCTTGAACCACATGCTGGAACATGACGTCAATAGGGAGACGTGGAACCCGTCCATACATGAGGTAAAATGGGGCAAAGACGGTCGTCTCATGCACAATACAGTTGTAGCAAAAGGTTAGAGTCCGCAGCACCTGGGGCCACCTGGCTTTTGCAGTTGGGGGAAGAGTTCTCAACATATTCCCCAGCGTCCTGTTGAAGCGCTCTGTGACACCATTACCCATTGGGTGGTAAGGTGTGGTGTGTGACTTCTTAACCCCTGCCATCTCCAAAAGTTCCCTTAGGAGCCTGCTCTCAAAGTTGGCCCCCTGATCCGAATGGATTCTCTTGGGAAAGCCATACACACAGAAGAAATCATCCCACAATCGGCGAGCTACGTGTTTTGCAGTTTGACTCTGACAGGGGAAGGCATGTGCCATTTTGGAGAAGTGGTCAGTTATGACCAAGACATCAACTGTTTTTTTATCACTCAGTTCAGCTGTCCAAAAGTCAATGCACACCAGCTCCATTGGTTCAGATGTGTGAATGGATTCAAGGGGTGCACGGGCTGCAGGTTCAAGAGTTTTGCCAACAATGCATCGTTCACATCGTCGTAAATGATTTACTATGTCTGTTTCCATGCCAGCCCAGAAAAACCTCTCTCTGGCGAGGGAGAGGGTTCGTGCACGGCCCTGGAGACCAAGGAGGATCTCATGTTTAAGGCCATCTGGCACAACGAACTGGGACAACTTTTTGTTCAGTCGGTTGTCTTTTCTCACCCTGTACAGAATCCCATTTTGTACTTTTAGCTTTTTCCAATGTCTAAGGAGCTTATTGACGCAGGCAGGTTCAGCTGCAGCCTCACGTCTGGTAGCTTTCCTTTTTCGCTGCACATAGAACAGGACTCTGCTTATTGTTTGGTCTTGCTCCTGCAGGCTCAAAAGCTGGCTCTGAGGGATCACAGTGGAAGGGTCTTCGTCAGGCAACTGTGGCAACGGTAAGTTAGCACTGAGATGACCACAACCACCATGAGCGCTCAGTGCAGCTGACACCTCATCCGAGCTGATGGAACATCCCTCAGTCTGAGGATCATGCACATCACTAAGGTCTGATGGCTCTGCCCTTGCACCTTGAACAACCTGACAATTATTGTCAGCCGAAAAGCATCCTGCACTGTGCCTCTGACAACGCCGTTAACTTCGTCCAATAATGCGATATAGGGCTCTTTCAGCAAACGGTGACCAACACATGACTGAACAAATGGCTCACGGCTCAAAGCGTCTGCAACAGTGTTCTGAACTCCTGGAACGTACTTCAGATCGAAGTTGAACGCTGCCAGCTTGGCCACCCACCTCTGCTCACATGTATCTAAGCATGGTTTTGTCAGAATGTAGGACAGGGGGTTGTTATCCGTCCAGGCGGTGAAGTGTTAGCCAATGACTGAATTTGTTGCATACGGCCCATTTCAGCACCAGGAATTCCAGCCTGTGTGCGGGGTAGTTCATTTGAGAACGGGTCAATGTCTTGCTAGCAAAGGCCACAGGCCTTGCAATTGTCTCACCAGGTGCCACTTGAGACAAGACGGCCCCAATGCCATCAAAAGAAGCATCGACAGCAAGGATTAAAGGCTGGTCGAAGTTAGGGTGAGCCAAAGTAACACCATGAGTGAGTTCACTTTTCAGGATTTGGATTGATTCCTGACATGCACCAGTCCAGTCACTTGGTGCCATAGCCAATGGGGCAGAGGGTTTTTTCTTAAACTTAGCTCTTTTCTTGGCCTGATACTGAACTTGACGTCCAGAAATGAGCCTGAAAAGAGGTTTGGCTTTTGCAAAGCAGTCAGCAATGAAATGATGGTAATAAAAAACCATGCCAAGGAAAACCCTGATCTTTTTCCAGGAAGGCGTGACACCATCATTTTCCATCAACTCTGACTCTCCTACATCAGCAATAGTCTTGACCTTGTCAGGGTCTGTTCTCACACCATCTGCACAGATAATGTGGCCCAGAAACCTAACTGAGCTCTTCAGAAGATGGCATTTCTTGGGAGCCAGCTTAAGTTTGTGAGTTTTCAGACGGGAGAACACCATCTACAGACGTTCAAGGGCTAGCTGCTCACTGGGGGCAAAGACCATCAGGTCGTCTAAGTAACAGAGCAAGCTGCTGAAGTTTTCGTCCCCGAAGATCGATAACATCATCCACATGAAGGTTGCGGGACTGTTAGATAGACCTTGGGGCATCCTATTGTACTCATGGAGGCCAAAGGGGGAGGAAAAGGCTGTGTACTTCTTGTGTTCCTCATGAAGTGGCACATTGTAAAATCCGGAAGTCAAGTCCATGGTGGAAAAGAAGACATTTCCTCCAAGTGCAGCAAGAGTATCTGCTTGATGAGGCAGTGGGTGTGCATCTTTCATAGTCTTCGCATTAAGCCATCTGAAATCAGTACAAATGCGCAGACTGCCATCCTTTTTCCACACCAAGACCAGTGGTAAAGCGTACTCACTGTGTGACTTCTGGATAATGCCTCTTTCCTCCATCTCATTCAATGCGGTTCTCAACTTCTCGTACTGTGTTGGTGGAACTCGGCGGTATGGTAGGCGAAACGGCCTCTCGTCCACAAGGTGTATTTTGTGGACGAAGTCCGTAGCCTCCCCGTAGTCCATCTTATCCCTTGAGAAGACCAACTCATACTTCACAACAAGCTCCAAAAGTCGATCTTTCCACTGATCAGACACCTCACAGCCATCTAAATCCAAGTCTTGTAGTCCCAAGTTGTTTAAGACCTCTTTCCTCTGCTGAGGGGACTTTGTCACCACAGAGCCCTGTGAGACATCTTGGATATTGACCGAAACCTTTTCAGGTGAAGGCAGTTCCTCAACCGCGACACATGGGAAGACATCTGCAATCTCTCCTCAGAGTCACTGCCTTACTGCTAGGATTGATCAGTTTTACAGGCACCCACCTGTCACCCCACAGAGGTGTGACAACACGGCCAACCAGTACATTTCTGGGCCTTGATCTTGACTGAGTCGGTTCGACAACAACTGTGCTCCCCACTGACAAAGGTGCAGATACAGGCAACTTGCCCCAGACAAGGTGTTCACACAGAGGTTCAAGTGTAATACTCTGCCTTAACTTTACTGTGCCGATCTTGTCAGGCATGGCCCCCCCCCCCGCCACTTTCCAGAGTTGGAGAGCTGGGATAAGAACTGGCTACAGTCATCATCTGCCATGTCAACTGGTGCAGCTAGAAGTCTCCAATGGTCCTCAGACTTTTTCATCAAGTGTATGAGCAGCTTGATAGCGTTACTACCAACAATCATGTCGTCTGTCTGTCCAGGGATGACCAATGTTGGGATGAGCAACTTGAAGCCATAGATAACCACCTCTAAATCATAGACTGCTTTGGATAAACATGGTGACCTCCAGCACCAACAGCAACAATGTCATCAGCAGGACTACTATTCAAATCAGGGCAGTGTTGCAAGAGACGTGCAGCAGCAGCTTCACTTACAGAACATGACATGGAACCACTATCAATCATGGCTTTCAACTGAGCTCCACCTGCAGCACAAACATCAGTGTAGAACAAGCTGTCAGATTTCTGAAGTCTGTGTGTTGATTGGAAAATGAGTCTTTCCAGACGGTGCAAAGGAGCAAAGAGATTCATACAAAGATTCCAAATCATCACTGTCACAGCTGGGAGACTCACTATCATGGTCCACACTGTCCTCCCTGAAGTGCGGACCCACTAGTTTTCCAGCTGCTGACGAGTGTTTGAGGCTGTGTGGCCAGGACAAGCACGACTCGAGTGGTTTGGTGAGTGACACTGAAAACAGAGCCTATGGTCACGGCAGTGAGTGAAGGCGGAGTGAGCAGTGTCATGACAGACAGAACAAGGTACGTCATGTAATCCTTCAATTCTGGGACGTCGTGGGCCAGACTGTCTGGATGGACCCGACTGAACAGGTCTCTGCAAAAGCACCTTCTCCAGCATGCTGATAAGCCATTCAAGGGTAGCAGAGTCTGTGGCCTGCGACTGTGGCGTGCCCTGCCCCCCAGTAGGTGGTACAGGTGGTGGAGGAGCAGTCTGCTGTATGTTCATTGTTACCCTCTCACTGGCTATCTTGCTACCAGTGGATGTCAGACCTGAATGATACTCGCATAAGATTTCCTGAACTTCATGAGCAGTCCACTTGTCCATAGTCTTTGAACGAAAGGTCATAGAAAGCTCAGGGGTGGGACAGTTTCTTATGAACATGAGTGTTACCTCAGTGCCAGGACTTTCTAGCGTCTTCCCATGATCTTTCAGCCGTTCAACAGCAATGTCAACGGCACGGTGCAGCCTTAGCCAATAGTCAAATGCCCCCTCCCCTTTCTCAGGCAGAGTGGTATAGAAGTCTGCTAGTGGGAGAGGTGAGCATGGGGCAGAGTCAAAGTGCTTTCGTAGGAGACCATAGATAGCTTCAGGGTCACGGGTGATGTCTATGTCACTATTTCTAGTACCAACTCGGGCGATGTCTTTAGCTTTACCTCTAAGGTGGACAAGGATCTTCTCAGCTTGTTCCTCAGGTTACTTTTCTTAATATACGTTCTCATGAGATCCTCCCACTCTCTCACAGACACAGAGTCTTAGCTCTCCCCTCTGAAGCATGGGGGATCTTTCAATTTTGTGTGGGATACAAGCTGTACATGAGAGGCGTCAAGCATGTTTGAAGAAAACATGTCAGCGTTGGTTGGCGAAGCGAAAGCATTGGTTAAAGGGGTACTAACAGATGGGCTGAGCTGGGTTATAATGTTCTGTACAACCTTCTGAGTAACATGCTGAATTACATCCCCCATCTGATTGAATATCTCATTGGCAAGGGCCTCAGGGCTTCGGAGAGCAGAACTGGTGTGTTGAGGCTCATGTGAATTACCCACAGGGTGACTTGGGGGAGGGGACACATCCCTACTGATCAAAGGGAACCCTGGTGTACCCTCATCTCCCCCCAGAACAATACCATGCCCGTTCACAGGTGTTCCAAACTGTAAGAACATAGGAGAACCCAACACTCCTCTCCCTCTGCCAACGGCACGAGGGGCGCTATACCCCTCTTGACTAAAACTCATTGTGAAAAAAAAAGTAAAATGTCCAATGTCACAAATTTAATTCAACACTCAAAAAATTGCAATAAAGTAATTACAAAAGAGCACCTGAAAAAATAAATGAAAAAAGAAAATCTATATGCTCTTTGACAGCTCAACAGTCCAAATAAAATGTCTACCTGATTACACTCAGAGGAGCAGCAGTAGAAGACGAATCCCTGGATCGCGCCGAAGAAGCCACCGTCCAGCAGGAGATCGACGAGTCACGGCACCAATGTGACCTTGGGTACACCGCAGCTCTTCTGCTTCTTGTATAAAACTCACGGAGACAGGTTGGGTGGAGCACTGGACTGGTTTATTTGCTGCAACATGGGACAACACACAACCAGTGTTCGCATATATATATTCAGCCGTAGTCCGTTCGAACACAACGTAAGCTTGGTTGCTTCTGAACTTTCAAACACAAACTTCCGCCGTGGACTTTCAGACACAAACTTCCGCCGTGGACTTTCAGAATAAAATATAAAATGTTGGTTGGAGTCCCAAGTTTAACAGAATTTAACAAATCAAAGAAATTATTTACACTGTCATTATTTACACTGTTACACATGTATGGGGTAGAATGAAAGAGGAAGCATGGAAGACGAAACCAAAGAATCTTGATGAACTCTGGGAGGCATGTAAGACTGCTTTCTTTGCTATTCCTGATGACTTCATCAATAAATTGTATGAATCATTGTCGAACCGCATGAATGCAGTCCTTCAAACTCATGGAAGTCATACAAGATATTAAATATGGATCTCACAGCACCACTACTTAATTCACTGATGTTATGTAACATTTTTTTGTATTTGAAGTAAATTATTTGTTCAATTTTCACATTACTCTCTGTAGGCGACAAAACTTTTGCCTTGCCAAAATCTGACCTTTCTGTGATCATTAAATGATCAATCTTTCTTCAGTGAAGCAAATTTATTTTAGTATATTAAACTTTATTTCGGAGGGTTTTAGCTTTCATATGAGCTATTTCTAAAACCAATGGATTAATTAAAAGTCAGGTCATAAGCTGTTGTTTCTACAAAATCGATAAGTGACAAGACTTTTGTCAGGGCCTGTATATGATTGGTTGTATGCAGTATAGGCTGTTTGATATTGGGGGGATCTAGCACTTCCGAGAAATATTAGATCATGAATTGCTTTGACTGAGTTTGTAAAAGGAAGTATTATTATTGATACATGATTTTGTGGAATCTATCGTTATCGTAGCCTTTTTCGTGGTCCCATTTGAATTTCGATTGGTTATGATTCTGCGCAATAATTAACAGCGAGCACGCATTAACTGCGAGCACAAGGGTGCTCGCAGTTAACGCGCATAGATATAGACCTTTAAACTTGTTGCGCTCATCTGTTAACATTTCCAAATGCCTTGCAGATTTTAAGAGCAACTGTAATATGATAGAATGTTCACTCACCTGTTGCCAAGAAGCGGAGAGTTATCAACAGTCTCTCGCCAGCTGAAATGCAGTCCCGGAAATTTGTGTTCGCCTTTTGTATTAAAGGCCTCACCAAATCCTCCAGATGATGGAATTGGACCGGGGACAGGCGTGTAAAATTTGAGAAAGCTGACATATCCCAGACTTCCAGCTCTCTACACAGATTGGCGTAGGCACCCTGTTTCTGCCGCTGAAGTACCCAACTGCGGCTCCATATTCTTGGCTTTCTAACTTGCCGTCTTCTCCTTTTCATGATCAAAGCAACTGCAAAAACTGTGACTATTTCATTCTCACTAACATTACTACTAGGCCTGTTTATAATTAAGTTATCCATCTCCACGTAGTAGTTGAGCCGATGGTAAACAAAGACAGATCAAACAGAAATTAAACTAACGGAAAATGCAATGTATCCAATTAGCGGTTAATCTTAACAAATTGTAAACTCTATTTACTCCAATGCAGAAGTGGTGGAGAATGACAACACAGTAACTCTAGCCTACTCTCAAGCAAAATAAAAATAATCGCAAACCTAACTAATTGCAAACCTAAGTTAGTTAGGCTGAGGTTAGTAAACGCAAGTGATGCTGATGCTGTTGCGTCTCACAGCTGTGCCAGAGCGTTCACAGTTGCTAGGGAAACCACCTACCGTCGCTGTCTGTTGCAGCAGTGTGAACATCCCAGTTTTTAGAACGTCTCAGCCCGTCTCGTCGCAAGGAGTTGTGAGTTGCAAGCAGTTGTGAGGCGAATCTTTGGTCTGAACTGGGCTTAAGAGCATTCTATTTCAGAGACATGCTTCCTTTTGTTTCAGACGAGTATAATGGTCGCCTGTTGCTCTGTGAGCATTATATGCAGATATGCAAATGATTACTTTATACTACTTAACTACTTGTACATATTTTAACTATTTGTATATATTATTGGCTATTGTTTTTAATGTAATTAGTTTTTAGTATTATGTCAAAGCATTAACTCAATCATTAAAGGATTTAGCAAATGCCTCATGTGTCAAGTTTATTTTATTGACCCTCTCTGACAAAGACATCACATTTGTGTATAAAAATACAGATATAAGTTAAAGTTTGGTATAGATTTGTACAATAGAAACAACATTTTAACCATGTAACCATTACAACTGATTGAACATCTTATTCTTCATCTTCTTGTAAGTATAATGTCCCCACGAAGATTACATAGACCTGCAGACTCTCAGAATCTTTTCGGGCCAATCAAATTTCGGGCCAAGGTTAATTGGCACTATTTAAGAGACTATTCTGTAGTTCTTCAGGCGGCGTATGACCCTCTCGTGGCTATGCACCTCGTTTTGGTGGTGTCTTCTTCGGACAAGGGAAGGCCTCTTCTGGTGAAAGCTGGCAGGACGAGCTTGACTCTACGTTCAAACAGAAGATCTTGGATAACAAATCCTCGGTCAGCCATCACCTCATCACCTGGACGCAGATACTCCAGAAACCCTGAGTTGGCTGTGATGAACTTGTCACTGCATCTCCCACCATATGCTGGAGAGATGAACATAATCAAACCACATGGTGCAATAGCTACGAGGAACTTGATTGTATTATGTCCATAGTAATGACTGTAAGACTAGCCTCGAGTCCAGATTGTGAGCCTTCTGAAGGGGGGTCTCAGAACAGTCGATTAAGCATGTGGTTAATGGATAATTTTCCTTGAAGCTCTGTGGAATCGTTGCCTGGATCGTCTCCCTGGGCAGCCATGGAACATAGCACCAAGGGAGTCTCTCTGTGGGAGTCAAGACCCGGGAAACAAAGACCAAGGGAGTCTCTCTGTGGGAGTCCCTCGAGGAAGACCTTAGAGGCCACGGTATAGTAGCTATGTGTCGTACTTCAATTATCGTTAGAATCTCTACTCATAGACGACGCCGCAATAGATCCTCTGCTCGGCGTCTCAACCCATCCAATCTATGCCATTTACCCACCCTCGCCATCACTGACCTTGAAGTGATGGGAGGACTCTGGAATTGCCAGTCAGCGGTCAAAAAGGCAGACTCTATTTCGGCCTACACGTCCCTCAATACCCTCCATTTCCTGGCCCCGACAGACCTGGATCACTCCAGAGAACTCTGCCACTCCTGCTGCCCTTTCCACTGTTTACTCTTTCTCACACACCCCTAGACCTTCGGGGCGAGGAGGAGGGACCGGACTCCTCATCTCTCCGTTGTGGACCTATCAGGTCCTACCACTAGAACACTTGGCCAGATCTGCATTTGAACTCCACGCTGTCACTGTCACCCTTCCTATTAATCTCTTCATTGTGGTAATCTACCGTCCCCCTGGTCCCCTTCGTGACTTCTATGACGAAATGGATGCCCTTCTCAGCTGCTTTCCTGAAAATGGCACACCACTCGTTATACTTGCCGACTTCAACATCCTGCCAGAGAAGTTGCGCTCACCTGAATTAACCAACTTTTTTGCCACCTTTGACTTAACACTATCCCCTTCTCCTCCCACACACAGGGCAGGGAACCAGCTTGACTTGATATTCACAAGGTCCTGTGGCACCTCTGCTCTCTCTGTTACCTCACTCCCCATGTCTGACCATCATTTTGTTGCTTTTTCTCTCCCCTTAAAGTCCTCTCCCCCCTCCTCTCTAGTCCCCACATTGTCAACACCCGCCGCAACCTCAAAACTCTCTCTCCCTCTACGTTTGCCTCAACTGTTCTGTCTTCACTACCTTCTATTGAACAATTCTCTCAACTATCCACAGAGGATTCCTCTGACACCCTGCTATCCTCCCTCTCCTCCTCTTTGGACTCTCTCTGTCCCTTCCACTCCAGACCGGCACGATCTTCACCCCCCCCTCCTTGGCTGTGCGGACCCATAGAGCAGAGTTGCGGGCAGCTGAGAGGAAATGGAAGAAATCAGACTGTCCTAATGATCTATCTCACTATTTCCTTCTTCTCTCAGGTTTCACCTCCACTGTGTCAACAGCCAAATCTGCCTTCTACCGGACCAAAATTAACTCCTCCGCCTCAAACCCCAGGAAACTGTTTTCCTTGTTCTCTTCCCTCCTCAACCCTCCCCCCCTCCTCCTCCTTCCTGCCTCACTGCTGATGACATTGTTACCTACTTTACCCAGAAAGTAAAGGACATTAGCTCCTCTTTTATCACTGCCACCATCCTCCCTCCCCCGACCTCTGTCTTTACCCTCTCACCTCAGACGAGGTCAACAGAATTATAACATCTAACCATGCCACCACCTGCCCCCTTGACACTATCCCTTCCTCCCTCCTCCAGGCTGTGTCAAACGACATCCTGCCATTTCTAACCGCACTTATTATCTCCTCCCTCACTTCTGGCATTGTTCCAACGTCTTTCAAGACTGCCAGAATAAAGCCTCTCCTCAAAAAACCAACGCTTGATACCACTGACATCCAGAATTACAGACCGGTATGTCTTCTTTCATTCCTCTCTAAAACATTGGAACGTGCCGTCGCTAACCAACTGTCCTCCTATCTCTCATCTAGCAACCTGCTTGACCCTCACCAGTCAGGCTTCAGAAAAGCACACTCCACTGAGATGGCTCTCCTCGCGGTGACTGAGTCCCTCCGGGCGGCCAGAGCCTCGTCCCTCTCATCGGTTCTCATTCTCCTTGACTTGTCTGCAGCATTTGACACTGTGAACCACCAGATCCTCCTCGCCACTCTCGCCGAGCTTGGCATAGCTGAATCTGCCCTTCCCTGGTTCACGTCCTACCTGATGAATCGCACTTATCAGGTAACATGGAATGGCTCCTTGTCCAGACCTTGCACGCTTGATACAGGTGTCCCTCAAGGCTCGGTACTGGGGCCTCTTCTGTTCTCCCTCTACACCAGATCTCTGGGCTCTGTAATTACATCCCACGGCTTTTCCTATCACTGCTATGCTGACGACACTCAGCTATTTCTCTCCTTTCCCTCATCTGACAAAGCCCTGATTGCAACACGCATATCTGAATGTCTGGCAGAAGTCAGCACCTGGACAACTGCCCATCACCTGAGGCTTAACCTCAACAAGACTGAGCTCCTCCTAATACCAGGGAAAGATTGCCCACACATGGACTTACTGGTCACTGTTGAGAACATCACTGTATCTCCTTCTCCAACTGCCAAAAACCTTGGTGTAGTGTTGGACGATCAGTTATGCTGCACCGCAAACATCACTGCGGTGGCCCGATCCTGCAGATTTGCACTTTACAACATCCGCAGGATCCGGCCCTTCCTCACAAGGGAAGCAGCTCAGCTTGGAGTCCAATCACTGGTCATCTCCCGCCTCTACTACTGCAACTCGATCCTGGCTGGACTCCCTGCCTCTGCGATTAAACCCTTGCAGCGCATCCAGAATGCGGCAGCGCGCCTCGTGTTCAACCTACCAAAGTCTCACATGTAACCCCCCTCTTCCGAGACCTCCACTGGCTCCCTGTAATAGCTCGCATCAGATTCAAGATGATGGTACTGGCATACAAGGCAGTCGATGGAACTGCCCCTGCCTACCTCCAAGCATTAGTAAAGCCACACACCCCAGCTCGATCCCTCCGCTCAACTACCTCAGCTGGACGTCTGGTACCGCCATCGCTAAGAGCAAGCAAAGGTCGATCAGCAAAGTCACGACTTTTCTCTGTTTTGGGACCTCAGCGGTGGAACGAGCTCCCTACCGATGTCAGGACCACAGAGTGGCTCACCAGCTTCCGCAAAAGACTCAAAACTCACCTGTTCAGAGTTCATCTCGACTCTGCATAGAAACCAATGCACAGCCACCATTGAATGTTGTACGTCCTGGCACTTGTACATTGCACTTATTCAAGGTACTTAATTGTGTAGCATCTAAAGTAGCTGCTATCTTTGCTTTACACGGGGAATGGGTTAGCCTAGCGATTGTAATACTTGCACTGGTTCTATGAACGTCTTTACTGTACCGACAGCGATATATTGTTTCACTTCTTATGACAAATGTACTTATTGTAACAAATGCACTTATTGGATGTCGCTTTGGATAAAAGCGTCTGCTAAATACCCCAAATGTAAATGTAAATGTAAAGCACCTCATCTTCTCCTCCATGAAGTCCAGCCACTGAGAGATTATCCTACTGACCACAGACTGAGACACTCTATACCTCTTTGCGATGGCGTCCTGCAATAGGTTCAGCCGGAGCTCCATCAGGGTCATCAACAGTCGATCCTTGGGATGTAGCTGAGAGATGCTGCATTGTACAGTGTACAGTAGACACAGCCGATCATTCCGGAGAAGTTCGGTGTGTACAATATGTTGTTCAGGACATTGTGTTGCCTGGTCATGGAGGAGAGGACAATGTAGTGACTCACTGACAGAATAGATGTGATCTTCCATGAATGTATACTTCCCCTGTGTAGAGGCATCACGGTGTGTCATCCCATCAGTCTCCTGGATTGCAGAGCTGGTTTAGGGTTCTGTAGAAATAACAGCATCAGACATCAGTGAGTTATCAACGATAAGGTTAATCATTTTGCTGCCTTTCAACATAACCAGTCCTGGACATCAAATTAGAAAGCCTCGACCTGATCTTATCTTGTAATGCTGTTCATTTATTGAGGTCAAGCCAAGGCATAGTTACGGGTATATGCTGATCATACTTATTAGACAGTAGCTGGCTAACGACTAGCGATATTGATAGCTGTTAGTGCTAAAAAGTTATTTTACCTTGGAGCCTCACAAGTATCCGACGAGCCTTTTTCGCCGGAGGAATAACATATCCCAACCTTTTCTCGTGGTAAGGGTGTTGGTCTGATGGTCTGCCGTCCACAAAATGACAAGAACAGAGTAGGGTTATTTTCGGAGGGTTCTTCAAATTTAGCGCCTTTAGCCACATACGATGGTCCTCATCGCTGGATTGCGGAGGATGAAGATTGAAGGTTGCCCCACAACATTCTGCCCTGGTATTCCCGTGTACAACACAGTGTTGATGCAAGGCACCCGCCTTTTATTCCAGTTGTTATGGCAGCCACGCACGGAACAAATAATGCTGGTCATCTTGACTAAAATTGCTAATGTATTGTGCCACTGTACAATAACGGACAGAGTTGCTCAACCGGAAGATAGAACAAAAAATGGAACCAATATGGCAAAAATAGGTTATAGACGAAGTCTAAACTGCAGAAAATAAAAACATCCAAGGTGCCTTTTAAGGAAACCTTGGAATATCTTTCTATTATTTAACCAGCGGACCCTAGTTTACGACAAAATCAACACAATTGACGGCAGCTCCGTTGCCGCGTGGTTTTTAGAGCCATGTAAGGAGCAGACGGGGCGGTCGATAGCAACCACCATAGCAACCATGACATTCAAGTGACGTGGACGCAGCCCCATTGAAAAGAATAGAATACACACCCTACACACTCAGGAGGAGGAATGACCTCTCACACATGATAACTTAATGAATTATTTCAAATAACCCTGCCTCGTTAAAGGTGTCCGTCCACATCTCTCAGAGTGACGTTATAGCCTAGGCCTACTAGCCACCAGACAGTGATAAAAAAAAATGAAAGGAGTCACATTGAATACAAAAGAAGCACATTAATTACAAGTCTAAACTGTGGGAAATAGAATGATATGGGGGCGAGAGCGTGCACTGCGCAGCCCTTCTGAGTCAAAAAAGATTGAAATGCATTGGTTTAATATTGAATTAATTAAATATTAAAATATATATTATATAGGCCTATATTTCTTTTTTATATATAAAATGATTTTGTTATAATATTATAAGTAGACATGTAGGCCTAGCTTTTATTCAATAATTGTTATAACAAGATGATGCTAGAGTGTGCACTGCGCAGTCCGCCCACCCTTCTGAAGTCGAAAAAAATCTCCCGATTGAAATGCATTGGTTTAATATTGAATTAATTTAATATTAAAATATATATTATATATATATAAATATACAATTATTTCGTTAGCCTCTAATATTTAGACCATTTAGCTTTTATTCAATTATCGTTATAACAAGATCTGTAGCCTAATTGACAGTTGAAAATCCACTTCCACCAATTTGTAAGTGTGGTTTAGGTATACCAGCAAATATTAAACTATTCATAATATAAAAACGACGTAAAAAATAAGGTTATGGGCCGAATTTGGTTAAAATTCAGCCTCTGCTGGCCCACAACTAGATCATCTAATTTCCTTGTAACGCGCTTTATTTTAAGTATATTTAAATTATCATGACCATGTAGCCTTTATTTTCTTGCCGTTATCATTACATTCTTTCTCGTTATATCGATGTGAATTCTTGAAACACAGTGGAAAAGAGAGAGAGGGAGCCATAGAGATGGACACTGATGCACTATATAGTCCTCTCCTATATATATATATATATATATATATATATATATATATATATATATATATATATATATATATATATATATATATATACATATACATATATATGTATATTTTGAGAAACTCTCCAATCCAAAATGCATGGGTTTACATTTCGTTCTGTGGATAATATTGGATAATATGTATATATGCTAACAGAATATTTGTGTAATATTGGTGGTTATGTTGAGTTATTCCGTTTTTTTTACTCCACATGGTTTGCTATGACTGCGATTTTGGACTTTGGAATCAATGAAATCAATGAAAATTGAATGTTATCTAATCTAGAAACAGAATGAAACTCAGATCACCTCAGCCCATGAGAAGGTTTTTGATGTTCTGACAATTTAACCTCACGTTGTACGCAGAGAAAAATAACCTCAACATTTTCCACAAGGCCAACCAAACACAAGTTTTTTTCTACTTTCCGCCTGTCGGTCAAATGTGCATAACAAAAATGTTTCAAATGTCTTCTACTCCTCAACGGATCATCACCATGAGCTGGATGAATGTCTTTCTACCCATCGTCTGGGGTAAAATATTAATCTTTAATATTCAATAATACAGAAGTTTTATATGTTGTACAGTAGGCCTATTATCGTGTTCAACAAAAACTTTTAATGATGGATTACTATATTATTACTATATATTATTACTTATATATTTGAACACACATCATTCAATAGTCTCCACGTTGCTTCGTATTACTTCATTCTGACTCATATTTTATGTTTTTAATTCAAGGCGCTGTTGTGTCCTCTTACACAGTAGTGGAGCTGACTGTGAGACCAGGAGAAAACGTTACTGTACCTTGTGACTGTAAACTCTCATCTGGTGAAAATATTGTTTGGTACAGGAACTGTTCTCATGAAAATCAGCCAACACTTACTCTGAAATGGGAGAATAATTTGCCAAACTCATACAACTTACTGATTAAAAACATCACTGATTCTCACCTTGGGCTCTACTACTGTGGAACTGAAAAAACGATTGTGATAGATGGAGACAAGATTGTTAGAAAATCTATCCACAGATATGGAAATGTGACCACGAGGATTTCATTTGGTAAGTTTACTTTGTGTAAATGTGTTTAGCAATGTGAAAATTAAGGTAAAGAAATTATTTTTACTATTGAAATTAATTATATAATAATAGGGTTAGGGTTAACCCTAACCCTATTATTAAAATAATTATATGTATGGACAATATGCATTTGTGCTATAATTACTCCAATACATATTCTTGAAGAAAATAGGGAACAGAATAGCATTTAATTGTATCAAGAAAATCATGTCAGAATGTTCTCAAGATGGATCGATATTTTCATTGTAGATATTTGTGCCACTAATTAGATAACGATTTTACCCTCATCATTACAATCCTATAAAACCCTGCGTTTTTATCTCCAGATACAAGTGCAGGATATTGGTACGTGTTGTTTCATGGGTAACTTACTATCAGTTTATTGTTCATTGTAGAGGGTAGAGAGCCGATCGATTCATTAAATATGTATCATTGATTAGTTGATAATTATTTTTCTATTACATTTTTGGAAATATTTTTTTGTTTATGATGACATGCAGCAATAATATATATTACATTGTGGGTAAAAACTAGCACCATGCTTTTTATTTAATAATTTATATAAAGGTATATGTATATAATATATATATATATATAATTTATATAAAGGTATATGTATATAATATATATATATATATATATATATATATATATATATATATATATATATATATATATAATATGGGTTCTAGTTTTTACCCTTTCACAATGTATTATTTTGTATTGCGGCATGTCGTCATAAATAACAATATATATATATATATATATATATATATATATATATATATATATATATATATATATATATATATATGTATATGTAAATACATTTTCGGAAATTTATTTTTAGCTATTTGTGACCACAAGCAGCAATAACATTTGTATTTAATTTTTTTTTATTTGTACGAAATATAAACAAATATATTTCGTGACGGTAGAGTCTCCAACAATTGTTGGAGACTCTGCTGCTCCAGACTGTGCACAGTGCTGGATGCTGCTGGTCACCCTCTGTCCATCCTCTGCTCTTCTCCTCTCCCTCCTCTCATCCTTGGTTGTCTACCTCCACTGCAGAAGGAAAGGTAGTGTATATATCTCTGTTAACTGTCATCTACTGTACCTTGAGAACACCTACGCAACACATTGTCTTCTGTACAAGCAATAACTGTCTCCCTGTGCTGGTCTTGTAGCGTAATGTTGACTGTCTGTGTTTCTTTAAGATGAAGACCTCCATGTTGCTCAGGGAACACCCAACAGCAGAGATGAAACATCAATCAGGAACCAGGTTACGTATAGTTCATACACTTAAGTACATTTATTATGTAATGGTAGAGGACAGTATGGAGAACATTTACATGTTATGGTGGAGCGCTGTACAAAGATGTTGACATCAATGGACCCAATGTTCAGCGATAGTCAGATGTTATGAGACGCGGGAAGAGAAGTTCATTCAACAGAGCTTTATGTTATTAGGGTCAAGAGTAGTTGCATCAAACAACTGTTATGAAGATGATGTCATACTATGATGTATGTTGATGATGTCATGTTACAGCAAAGTGTACAGTGTGTTGATGATGTAATGGTATAGCAGAGAGTAAAGTATAGTAATGATGTAATATCAATATTAATAGTTATGTCTCTCTCAGGATGAAGATGGCCTGTGTTACGCTACACTGGATATCCCTCTACATTCTCAGAGACCTAAAAAGAAGAGAGTCCAACCCTCAGAGTTCAGCACCTACTCAGCCATCAATACTAAGAGGATGTGACCATGACCAAGTCTTTTAATGCAAACACAAGGACTCTACTTCCTTAATATGACCTAATCTTTGTGCTGTCAAGAGGAGGAAGAACATCAATTTGCACTTCAGTCTCAACATTTAAGAAAGTAAAGCTGATATTATGTTTGCATTACTTGCATTACTGTTTGTTGTAATGGTTTATTATCTATTACGATTGAGTGAAGGGAAATGGACAAAGGCCTCTGTCTCTGTGTGTATCAGGTCGTAACCTTTAACTTGCTCTGGCCCATGTCCACATAGCTTTCTTCTCTTCGCTGGCATGGCTCTTGGGAGCGCTGGGAAGAAGCTCTTGTGTGGTGGGAGAATAATCGCTGGGTGTTTTCTTCCTAAAACAAAATGAACTGCACTCTGACCGTGATTGTATGACAGGCTAGGATTGCATGGTTTCCTTTTTATAATTGATATTTGACATATCCTCCTTTTCGTTGTTGATTGCCTGGAAAGGCGCGGCAGTGACGACACCCAGCACCTTTATGAAAAATGTAATTTCAACCAGAAGTGGTGGCAGCGGACACACAGAAAAGGCAGAGCGCTCTGAAAAAAGGTGTTGGGTGCAGCGTGTTTTCTCGGGGCTGCTGCATGCGTTCTCATAGACCCTCTCCTTATGGGCAACAAACAGCCCTTGTATCTTTTGCTTTGATCCGGTTAGTTATAGGGATCCTGTCCATAATGTTGTCAGACACATAATGTTGTTTGCCCGTATATTTCCCTCAGACCCTGATGCAGACACAGATTCAACCTCCTCTTCGTTGTTTGTGTGTGTGTGTGTGTGTGTGTGCGTGCGTGCGTGCATGCATGCGTGCATGTGCTTGGGTGCCTTTGATAAGACATGTTGGTGTGTAAGCTGTATCTTGAAGGACCTGCTGACCCATGATGCTTGCTATGATTCTGTTTTATTTACCAGACAACCCATAATATAACAGCTTTTCTCATGTTACACATGAGAAATGCACATATCTCATTGATGATTATAGTGTGTCAAGAGATAAAATACTGTCTTCATGCTCAATAAAGGGTAACAAAACCCCAAAATTAAATTTTTCAGTTGAAAAATGCTGTTTGTGTCTCAAAACACATGTTTCTGATTCTCCTGATTCTCTAAGTTCTCCTTAAGATATGGCTTCTGAAACCTACATATTCTCAATGCAAGTGGATTCCTCAATACAATTTGATCAGTTAATCATGTTAACAACTAATGCAAAGTAAACGGAACCTATGTGCAATTTATCAAAATGATTAATCAACTCAAAAAAGAATCAAAGATTTAACTATGCCAGAGCATAGTTGATACTCCAACGTGATTACACAAATTGTTTCTGTGCAACGATTGTCAAAGGTCATTGTGTTTGTCAGCTACAGGATGCTGTTGTGGTTTTCCTGTGCAATTCTCGCCAGTTTATTGTTAGCATATTCCCTCCATGTTAAATTAGTTAAGAGGTGCACCAAAGTGGGGTAGATACAGTGTGGCGTCATGAAAAGAGAAGATTCATTCAGCCACTTTCTAAACTAATATTACCATTTTATGGAGCTGCTTGTATGGCATATATCAATACTAGCGACAATAGAAAGCGTAGGCAAGACTCCATACAGTGAGGAGCAACCAGTGGGTGGTTGGTTAGTCTGAGCTCTGCCTTCCTCACTTCCTCTTAGTATTTATGGCTGAGTCGGTGAGAATTCTGAGGTTTGGACTCTCTTATTTGAAGGTCTCTGTGAAGGTAGAGGGATATCCAATTAAGTGCATCTTCCTCCAGAGAATGATATATTTTGTAGAATGAAGTAAGCTAAAGCCTTTCCAGCATTGTGTTATGATGAACCGCCTGTCCGAATAAAGGGTCTGAGTACAGCTACAGCTTCTTTCCATGGATGATTCTTGCATGTATGAAGATAAAACACTAGAACTAGGAAGGTAAGGAGGGGAAAACTAGGAACTGGTAGAAGCGGTTCTGGAACCTGATTTCCTGTGTTCTCTTTCTTGAGTCAGGTGTTGTCTGATAAACTCTGGGGTCTTTAGTGGCTGGAGATGGTTCAGAGTCAAGATGTGGCTCAAAATGTATTGGAGGACAAAGTTTAAGATAAAAAGACAAAAGCCCCCATCTGTGCAGGATAAAGAAAACACAAGAAGAAATCCCCTTGAAGGCGAAGCTTGTGGTTCGAACCGCCATCCAAAACCAACTCTGCCAGTTAGAAGCGCTTCGCTTGAAACACAGGAGAACAGTGTTGATAGCGCAAATGTGAAATACTGTGTGTTTTATTCTGTGGTATTCAAAGTAGGTAGTAAAGGGAACCTATCCAATTTGCCAAAATGATTAAACCTCAGAAAATAAAACGCAATTTTCAAATAAATTCTTCCCATTGAAACTCAAGAACACAGTGTATACCAGTACTACTACGTGATTACATGACTCATTTCAACAGCATTTGTAAAGGCCACCAGTGATTTGTGTTTTTCAGCTAAAAGGTGCTATTGTGGTTTTCCTGTGTACTTCTCGACAGTTTGGTGAGAGGTGCACAGTGTGTCACAGTCCGGGCCGGCTCTTCCTGGTCCTGAGCCGGGTTTTCCCTCCTGCTACCTGCCTTTATCCCTCCAGTTTTTTGGACTTATTTTACTTTATTGGACATTTTTCCGGTTGTTGCGACTGCTAGTTTTCTGTTCCCCTAGACTTTAGTGCACCAGTGCCTTTCCAAGCTCCTTAGTTTTCCTCCCACTGCTGCTTTGCCCATGCTTGTTGGAGCCTGTAGCCTACAACAACTCCTCTCATGGCTGGCTGTATCATGACTCTAACCCCTCATGCTGATGGCCTGAAGATACAGATTCAGGTATCAGGCCCTGGTTGTGTCTGTGATGCCGCTGTATCACTGCATCTTAACACTAGAGGTCAGGATGTTTGCTGGATCCACTGATCTATCCAGCAAACATCTAGGTGGACACTCCCACTTGTGATGTCACTGGGCAGGTCGGGTTTTGAAACAAGTTGAAATGTCAGCACAGACACACCTGGTGGTAATGTAGGGCCCCTACATTAAAAATGTAGGGGCCCTACAAAAAGAAAATCATTATCTGTCACAGCGAGCTAAAAATGATATAATTTCCTCTTTAAAATGATATGAATGATACTACTACTAGTGCTAATACTGAACAGTAATGACAATACCTCATTCAATCAAATCAAAAATTATCTAAATTGAAAATGTCTTGCTCTGTTCCAACGCACACTCTGCATGAAACCACAACAACTTATCTTTGATTGTTATGCATCCCGCAAACTAGCATAGCAATTTACATGCACTCAATCACATGTGCTCAATCAATGTTTTTATTCATCCATTTTCTTTCTACTGAAGCTGATTGGTTAAAATGGCTTTATGGCCAAAAAATAAGAAAAGAGGCAGAAAGCCAGGAGCTGGGTCTGGGATGGTTGTCTGTCTCTTCCTATGCTTTGAAGATGTGAACAGACAGGAAGAACATAGTCAGATGTTTTTTGTTGCATGCTTCTACAGGCTTTTACCCAGAAACCCCAAAATGAAACTCGCCCACCAGTTCACCATGTTGTCACCATCGCTGTACAGGGGAAGGGTAGAATCCACATTGAATTTCACCACTTCCAGTGGCACGTCACACTGGGGTGGCACCAAGTGGCCCATCATCCCTGGCCCTGACAGCCGCTTCAGCAGTATTCCAGTCTCTGAGTGGCCTCTTACCAATGGGTCCAGAGCAGACAGTGCCTGTAGGGTCCTGCTGTTCAGTGGCAGCTTTTTCTGCATGTAGGCTGCTGTTGACATGTATGCAGTCTTCACTGTCGAGAAACTGCAGCACAATCGGATGACTTGGATTTTCTGCCTTGAGTTTCTCAGCCACCGGTCCGACATAAAACTCCCTGAGAGGCAGCATTTTGTCCCTGAACTCCATCTCCATGAGCTTCTTCGGTGTGGTGTGAAGATGCTCAGCCTTGACAAAGCATTCCATGAAGTTGGTGACCACTCCAAGCTGCTTGTCATGCAGTTTGTGGACAAGGGTTTGGCTACCCTGGAACACCATCACATACTCCTTGAGGATTGGAAGGACACCAAGGTAAGCGCTCAGCTGGAGGTTAGTGTTGAGACTCTCGAACCAGAGTTTCTTCACCACCCTCTCTTTTCTGTCCTTACCAACCTGTGTCATTCCTTTTTTGGAGAGATCCTGGTGGAAATAGTTGATCCTGGCCTTTGCCCGCTCACCAACACTATGGTCCTTGTAGATCTCCTGTAGGACTTCTTCGTAGAGGGTCTGATCTGCCTTGCTAAGGAATCCATAGTAGAGCACCTTGTATGCCGGCAACATTCGGCGAGTGCTGATCCCCACATCATAAGCCGACAGCCACCGATGTGCCACAAACCGTTGTGGGTTCGTTCCCTGAATGCCCATAAACTCACAGACCTCAATCAGGTATTTCGACTGGTCTGAAGCCCACTGGTGGTCTGTGTGTAGGTCAGAAAAGAGCTGCTCTAGGTGGTGGCCGAAGGGGGCAGCAAACTGTTTGGCGGCATAATGGATGTGGTGGCAAGAATCTCCATCAACATCCAAGAGGTTTTGGCAGTGCGTCCCTCTGATTCTGGTCTCCAGCCCTGACTTGCTCCCACGCATGACATTACAGGAGTCCATCATCATACTGATGAGGTTGGCAAAGGGAATGTTATGGTCATTGAAAAAGGTCACCAAGGCCGTTTCCAAATATTGAGCCGTTCCCTTTAGGACTTCAATGGAGCCAAGGTGTTCAACAACCACATGCTTAAGCTCCTGATTAAAGTAGCACACAAGAATGGACAACACCTTCTTATTTGAGTTTGATGTGCTTTCATCTAAATTAATTGAGAATGGTGTTGATCTGATGCGCTCATACGTCCTCTCGGAGAAGGTGTGCCCCAGGCCCTGGACCATCTTGTATGAGGCAGCAGTCCGGGACAGCTTCATGCCCGTCAAAGCTGTTTTATCCCGAGCCAGTGTCTGGGCAAGCTCAACAATGACAGGAGCTACAGATAGGGGGAGGGAATGTTCTGCAATGGTTCCAAGAACCAGTGCCTGAAAAAAAAAAAATTGTTAGTATTTTATATGATACCACTTGCAAAGCACATTCTTTATTAAAAAAATGATTTCCTTGTCTGCTTATCTAGGCTTAATGTAATGATCTATGACAACAACTAGCACATACTGGCTAACCAACACTCACTTCTGCATTTGCTACCCTTTCAAAGAGTGGTACTGGCACCTTCACTCTTTCCCTCATCTGCTCAGGGCCTGGAATTGAGGAGCTCTGCTGTGTTGGGCCGGGCATTGATGAGCTCTGTTGTGATGGGCCAGGCATTGATGGTCCCTGCTGTGACTGGCCCTGAGTTGTTGACACTAATATGCTACGTGTGGTCATAATACCCACCACCTTTTGGGTATGTTTTTCTGTTTTACAGTGTGCCAAAAGGGCATGGGAGCCCTTGGTAGAATAATTTATCTCTTTGCAGCAGAGGCTGCATCGGGCATGGCCTGGTTTATCAATTTGTTTGAAAAATTGAGAAAGTGGAAACACATATTCTACTCCCTTCACATTGCTCTTAGAGTCTAGCTTCAGCCAGGACCAGGACCATTTGCACCTTACTCCTGCCTCTAGTTGAGCCACAGTAATGGCATCCTCCTCCTCAAAATCTCTCATTCTGAAAACAAACTAAAGTGGGAGAGTGGTGAATTTGCTAGCTAGGCTTTCATACTTTGAACAACTAAAACGTGCTTTACATTGCAATAAACAGGCATATGATAAAACAGTTAAGGTATAAAAAGGCATTTTAAATATTGGCTAGCTAACTACGTTGGCAAGCCAAAAGAAAAAAAACTAACTTGACAAGGTAACCTGCATAATTACTTATTGTATTGTATATAATATACAGATTGCTTACCGTAAAACGAGAGCAGCTTCCTTAAGTGTTGTAACGTTGTCTCGCTGGACAGCCGGCATGAAGGACCGTTGTGAACATTTTTTTCTATATTTTTGCTAACGGGATGTAACGGTGCGTTTCAACGCGTAATTCCGCCACGTCATCATTAAACAAAAGTCATTATGAAACGCAAAAAACAAATAATGATCAAATAAAATACATATTAATATTATCTACTGATCTGTGCTTTAAATGTCATTTTTATATGATTACAATGATCCCAAACATTTTAATAATCAAAATCGCTGAATTTGACCATGTCCTGTTCATACAGAGAGGAGACTCGCGAGATGAGGCAGCGACAATCCCTCACACACTGGGTTGAGCGCATGCCTTTTGCTTTCTCATTGTTTGTCATCCCTGAAATATTCGTATTTTATTTTACAATTTATATTTGTATTTTATTATGTTGTTTGTATCCATACAATAGGTAGTGTATTTCACGTATGTGTAGAAGCTATTTAGACATAAAACCACAGTGAAAAAGCATGGAAGGCATACCTAACCTCTGCCTCACTGAAGGGGGCTGGCGAGAGCCTGGAAAATGGACTTCCCTTCCAGTGAAGGTATAAATAATGGGAGACCAATGCCAGGGCTAAAAGGTTTGCTTCAAACGACGGAACATAAAATAACTCGATCGACTCCTCACATTGAAAGACAAACTGCTTTGAAAATATTTGGAACCTCAAGAAAAGATTGGACTCTGGACGAACAGAATAAATATTAGCAAGGGGAGGTAGGGGGCTTCTCACCCCTCATTCGCTAACATTACATCGATATCAAAGTAAGCCTTTGCTCCGTTGATTTTCCATTATTTATTTTAGGTTTTTTTTTTTAATGTGAAGGTATGGTAGGTACATTTAACGTTGTTTTCTCGCTTAGATTTTTCAAAGGTTCCTGAGAAATAGACACTGTACTATCCGATAACACCGTTATTGTAACCAGCAAAAATGGTTGTGATTTGCGATGGTATGTCAGCGAACTGTCTGACATTAGCACGTTAGCCTACGTTAGAAAGCCTGACGTTTTTGAAGCGTACCAACGTCACTCCTGTCTATTACGGCATCAAGGCAGCTACAGACCCGAAGATGACATGATTACACGGGTTGGCCAAACGAACAAGCTTGGAATAAATATTTATGACAGCTTGCGTTCGCCGATTACTTGGACGCCCCCCCCCCCCCCCCGAAATATTTTTATTGCAGATCTCCATGAATCACACAAATGACCTTTTTCGGAACAAAAACGGCGAATTTCGCCGAAAGGAAAGTTTGCATCCCTGGTGTGTGTGTGAATACACACACTGTAACCTGTGTTCAACCTTTGCAGTGTAAACTTCTATGTTATTTGGATAACAGTTCTGCTGTTGGTGTTATGGCGCATAACACGCAACATAATAACGCAAGCTTGCATAAAGGTCTCCTTTGGCGAAAAGACTAGACTGCGTCGGGTTCTCTGACGTCTCTGGTAGCCTACTTTCACAACGAGACTCGTAGTGGGGGTTATCTCAGCCATGGTTGAGAAGGAATTGGGGGGGGGAAAGGAACTTTGGCTTTGACTCCCTGAAGTCCAGATTGAGCAGCGACATGGAGAAAGGGATTGTTGCCTGCGATTGTTGCCCGAGATTGTCTCCCGCCAGAGCCCCGCTGCCAGGGCACTGCCGCCGGAGCCCCGCTGCCGAGGAGCCAAGGAGGAGACAAAAATTATTTCTGATATGAATGACATTCTGTGGGGAAAATCAATTTGTATTAATTGAGTTAAAATAAGATTGTGTTAACGCGTTAACTTGCCCAGCCCATTATATTATATAAAACCCCAATTCCAAGTTGGTACGTTGTGTAAAACGTGAAATCCTTTACAACTAATCGATTGAATATGCTACAAAGACAAAACATTTAATGCTCAAACTGATTGACGTTTCACAAGCCAACATTGAATGCCCGTGACCTTCGATCCCACAGGCGGAACTGCTTTAAAAACCAATATCAATGTGTAAAGGATATTACCACCAGGGCTCTCAAGTTTTGAACTGAGTTCAGAGTGAGATTTTGTCGGGGCGGGGGGGGGGGGTATATTAACATGTGACTGCATACAAATGTGGTGCCATAAGGACATGCCGACTAATGTATGATGATAAGCATTATTGGCCCTTAACTCTAATATTCAGAAACACTGCCTCAAAAGGCTATTGGCCTAAGCAACACCAGTAGAGGCATATACTTTTCCCTGAACTTTGCAAACGTGCAAAAACATAATTATAGATTCATGTGGCATTCAGTCCAATGCTTAAAATATATCTGTGGCATTCAGAAGGCCAATGATGTGGTAAAGTGTGTGTAAAGTATGACCAAGTATTTCTTTCTGTTTAATAGTAACAACTTTATCAATCCCCTTTAGGAGAAATTTGTTAATGTTTGTCCCTATAAAACAATAATGGTAAAAAACAAAACAAACATGACAGTAACTCTAAGGTCACTTCCACCAATGCAAAGAGAACAGAACAGATTAGGGGAGGGCGTAGCCTAACTCGTTTGTGAACGACCCAGAGAAGCGCAACGCAAATTGAATGTGAACATGTATGAGACTTTAATAAAATCCCGGACGATTTTGAAATTCCGCCCGGACAATTGTTTTTTAAAGTGTCTCAAAAGGGCAATTCCGGGCAAAATAGGATGTCTGGTCACCATACGTACGGGGAACCCATTTGATTCCTACCTGTTCAACTGTTAAATAGCGGTGCAAGTTGGTGGGAGCTATCCTGGTAATTTCTCTGCGTGAGAAATATGAAGTGTGGCGTGTGAGCGTGTGCAGCATGCGCGGAGCTTGGGGGTGGCTTTCGGGACTGAAGCCCCGAATCTCACGTCAAAAGCCCCGGATCTTTTTTAAGCTTTTGAAGTTATGACAACCCTGACATGTTCCCACATGTTTCGACTGGTAGTGATTTTCACCTCTTGAAATTGATTTATTTTCATTTTGAAAGAAACAACACATGGAAGCAATGGAAAATGCCATCTCTCGTTCGGTTGTTTAGAATGGTTGCCAGGACAACGTGACGTTTTCTAAACGTTCACGTCTCTCAGCAGTCTTGTTAAAGTAGCCTCAGGGTGTGTAACAAACATTACCATGGACATTAGAAATTATTTTTCTAAACCAACATCCAGTGATACCGTAGCAGCAGCAGCCCCTGCCAATGACCTGTCAAATGTTTCAGGTGAGTGAAATTACCTTGATGCGCGCTGGCCGGGAGCAGTAGTGCTAGTGCTAGTGCTAAATAGCCTGCATCGGCTAGCTAGGCTGCTATGATAATTACTCCTTTCACACAAAATAGATTACCAGCGTTATTTAAAATGTCAGAAATCTGTTTTTCTGATTGCGATTCTGTCTCAGGCAATATTGTACAGTGTTGTGTGTTACCAAATGTTACCTTAAATTAAATGTTACGGTCCACTGAATATCACGAAGAGGTAAAAAATATCCATATCTGACATATCGGTTATTTTAAACTCAAACTTTATCAACGATTTAGATAAGAAATGTACAGATAACGCATTGCTGCATTCGCTGTTTGACCAACAGCACACACGTTACCGATGCGTGGCTGGTGCTACACTGTCTTGTTTACTTTCAGCTTGCGTCCATATCCACGTTAAATGAACTTTGACCCCTTTTTAAATGAGTTCTACCAGAGTGATGCGGACAAACCTCTAAAACAATGTAGTACTTATTTGTGCGCATATGTATATTACTTCAGTGCATTATCATTATTGTTTTAAATTAAAATAAAATTAAGTTGATAATGATAATGCACTGATATTTCAGAGATTTAGGATTTGTCAATGTCCAGCAGGTCACCCTAAAATGGACTAGAATGCAGGAAATCGCATTTTAGAAATTAAAATTTTCCAACCCCCCTCTGGGCTAAGCCCCGGATGTACATAAAGTCTGGCTCCGCCTCTGGTGTGCAGGGGTTAAAATGCGTGTGTCTCACGCCCAAGGCGTGAGACTTGAGAGCCCTGATTACCACATGGGCTCAGGAACCCTTCAGAAAACCATTGTCAGTAAATAGTTTGTCGCTACATCTACAAGTGCAAGTTAAAACTCAACTATGCAAAGCGAAAGCCATATATCAACAACACCCAGAAATGCTGCCGCTTT